>NC_072377.2:185840000-186045000 GCF_028885625.2 Pongo pygmaeus | reverse complement strand
GCGAAACCCTGTCTCTACAAAAGATGTAAACATTAGCCGGGCGTGATGGTGTGTGACCATAGTCCTAGCTACTCAAGAGGCTGAGCCCGGGAGGTCGAGGCTGCAGTGAGCCGAGATCGCCCCACTGCACTCCAGCCTAGGTGACAGAGCAAGATCCTGTACCAAAACCAACCAAACAAAACCAAAACAAAACAAACAAAAAGCCCCAACAACAACAACAAAACAGACAACAAACTGAGAGTATGTATTGACTTTATGAGTCATGAGCAGAAACGTTCTTAGCAACTTCATAATAACTCACTTATGGAAACAGTCCAAATGCCCACCGTCTTCGCACTGGATAAATAAAATTGTGTACAGTCTTATTTTATTTTATTATTTTATTTTTTATTATATATATAGTCTTATATGGGATTATTATAACGCTGATAATGAGCTTACTGCTGCAAACAGCATGGACGGATTTCACCGTCATCAATATTGAGCAAATGCAGCCAGACACCAACGATCTGCATTCTAATGATTCCACATATGACATTTACGCACAAGGCAAATTAATCTATGGTGACAGAAGTTAAAAATCCTGTCACTTGGGAGAAGGAGGTGCAGATACTGACTTGCAAGGGACATGAGGAATCTTTTTGTAATGCTGGCAATGTTCCTTTTCGATCTGGGTGATAGGTACACACGTGTATTCAATTCCATGCGCACTTAAGATCTCTGTACCTATAAAATTTTTACACAGTACAGATGTATCTGTATGAAAATTGTTTCTTAAAACCTGACTTTCTTAGTTGGAAAGGCTATTGTTTTAGATTTTACTGTTGTGTAACAAATTACCACACACTTAGTGTCTTAAGACAGCACAGATTTATTATCTCGCTTTTTGTGGGGCACAAGTTAGCAAGGTCTTCTACTGATACTGCAGCAGGTGACACCACAATGTTGGCCATTGCTGCAGCAATGAGGCAGGGGGGTTCTCTTCCAGCAACCCTGGTTGTTGACAAAATGCATTTCTTTGTGGCTGTGGGACTGAAATCTCCTGTTTGCTTCCTGGCTGTCAGCTGAGGGCCACGCTTGGCAACCAGAGGCCCCTTTCCTTGAGGCCAGCGGTGCACAGTGTTTCTGGAACTCCACCTTCTTTGAAAGGGCTCACCTGATTAAGTCAGACCCACCCAAGATAATCTCCCTTTTGATTTATTAAAATCAACTGACCAGGAACGTCAATCACAGCTGCGCAATCCTTTGTTCCGTAAAAAGTGGCATGGTTGTGGGAGTGACATGCCATCACGTTCACTCAGAGGCAGGTGGCCTACAGGACGTGTGCGCCGGGTGGGAATCTTGGGGGCCACCTTTGAGTTCTCCCTGTGACAGTTTCAGGCCTGAGAACCAAATACGATAGAGCCTCCCAGCAGAACAGGTTTTCCAAGTTCCTTACCTGTCTTTGTATTTGTAACTCGTTGAAAGAAGCCCCTGGGATGGGATGAGGGGGGTCCTGTGCTTCCTCATTGCTGTGTGGCCACGCTGGCTTCCTGTGTCCACTTGGCATCCTCAGGCTAGGTGGGCATGCCGTTGTGTTGCAGGGTGATCGGGAGACAGAGGCCGCCTCTACCAGCGCTCAGCCCCCGAGGCGCTCCTGGAGCACGTGCCAGGCTCTGTTCGGTCCCCTCCAGCCTGCTCTTTCAGTTCCGGAGGATTTCCTATTTGTATGTTTAGACACTAAACCTTTTTCATTAACATGTGCTCACTATGGAATAATTAGACACACCTAAGAAGAAAAAGTAGTAAATGAGCTTAAAGAACATAAAAAGCGCCCTCAACCGTGCCACACATATTGCTATTATTTTGTTTTAGAGCTTTTAAGACTATTTTCATGGATACTTTAACTCATTTGTCTTATATTTATATATATATATATATATTTTTTTTTTTTTTTTTTTTGAGGCGGGGGTTGGGGGGTGGTTCACGCAGTTTAGCCCAAGCTGGGCTCAACCTCCTGGGCTCGATCCATCCTCCCGCCTCAGCCTCCTGAGTAGCTGGGATTACAGGCGTGTGCCACCCTACTCAGCTCGACGAGCTATGTTATTTACTTATTTACTTATTTATTTACGTATTTATTTATTTTTCAAACGGGGTCTTGCTCTGTCACCCAGGTTGGACTGTAGTGGCACAAACACAGCTCACTGCAGTCTCGACCTCCTGGGCTCCAGCGATTCTCTCACCTCAGGCTCCAGAGCAGCTAGAACGACGGGTGCGTACCACCACGCCTGGCTAATTTTGGCATTTTTTGTAGAGACGCGTTTCGCCATATTGCCCAGGTTGATCTAGAACTCCTCTTGCCTAGGCCTCACAAACTGCTGGGATTACAGAAGTGAGCCACCGCGCCTGGCCGAGCTTTTTTGTTTGTTTGTTTTTTGTTTTTGTTTTTGAGACGGAATCTCGCTCTGTCGCTCAGGCTGGAGTGCGGTGGCGCGATCTCGGCTCACTGCAAGCTCCGCCTCCCAGGTTCACGCCATTCTCCTGCCTCAGCCTCCCGAGTAGCCGGGACTACAGGCGCCCGCCACCACGCCTGGCTAATTTTTTTGTGTTTTTTAGTAGAGACGGGGTTTCACTGTGTTAGCCAGGATGGTCTCGATCTCCTGACAGCGTGATCCGCCCGCCTCGGCCTCCCAAAGTGCTGGGATTACAGGCGTGAGCCACTGCGCCCGGCCCTGAGCTATGTTTTAATAAGAATACTTTGCATTGTGTTTTGTAACTTGCCTTTTAAAAAATACTTAACTTCGCTGGAAAGATTCCACAGTAAAAAGAAAAAGAAAAAAAAATACTCAACAAATGTACTGTGATGCCACTCATTTCTACATTTTATTTTTCGCTTTTATGAAATTGTAAACAAAGAGCCATAGGCCACGCTGGGGTAGGGGAGGGGTCGCCCTTCAAAACGCCACCAGTGGACCCTATGGGGGTGTTTTTTGTTAACCGTTCACAGCTCCCTCCAAGAACCTTCAGATGCTCTATGATGAGTGGTTTTCCGCGACTCTTTCCAAATTCTTGGGTCGCTGCCACACATGTGACCACTTGGGGGCGCTCAGGACTCCACCGCGGCGCGGCTCTGGTCCTGGCGAGAGCGCGAGGCGCTGTGCAGATCGCGCTGCGCAGTGTCCGTCGCCCCGGGATCTCGGCGCGCAGGTCTTGCAGCGCCAGGCGCAGCGGAGCCCCGGCACGGGGCTGCAGAAGGAGAGGGGACCTGGGCCTCCCGGAACTCCCTGTATACCACAACCAGACTGGAGCAGGACTGGTATCAGGGGGAAGAAGAAAACAGCCCACAACACCATCTTTATTGTTTCAGCGTTTGGAAGAACTCTAGATATCTAAGCAGCCACTGTTGTTGAACATTTAGAGTCAGATTTTTTTTTTTCCCCATTGCAAGATTATCCTTGTGGCTCAATCTCTGTATAACATCACAATGATTATATAGAGAAATAAATATCTAGTGTAGTTAATGGGCCAAAATTCTATATATTTTTTCTTTTTTTGAGATGGAGTCTCGCTCTGTCGCCAGGCTGGAGTGCAATGGCGTGATCTCCGCTCACTGCAACCTCCGCCTCCCAGGTTCAAGCGATTCTCCTGCCTCAGGCTCCCGAGTAGCTGGGATTACAGGCGTGAGTCAATGGGCCTGGCCAATTCTGTAACTTTTTTTTTTTTTTTTTTTTGAGACGGAGTTTCAGTCGCCCAGGCTGGAGTGCAGTGGCGAGATCTCTCCTCACTGCAACCTCCGCCTCCTGGTTCAAGCAATACTCTGCCTCAGCCTCCCGAGTAGCTGGGATTACAGGCGCCCACCACCACGCCTGGCAATTTTTGTATTTTTAGTAGAGACGGGGTTTTACCATCTTGGCCAGGCTGGTCTTGAAACTCCTGACCTCATGATCCACCCGCCTTTGCCTCCCAAAGTGGTGGGATTACAGGCTGAGCCACCGCACCCGGCCCAATTCTGGGGCTTTTAAAGGTACACATAGGCAAATTACTCTCTGGAAAGTGTCGGAAAATTACTGAAGTGTCATTTTCTGGGGTAAATACCCGTTGTCTGATGGCCATGGAAAAATAGGCTGCAGATACATAAAGGGCGGGCTTTAGAGCTGAAGTTTAAATAGGCGACAGGAAGAGGAGAAGAGCTCTCCGTAGCAGACAGGGGTCTTGCAGAAATGGGTTGCCGGTTTTGCGGTGAAATGCAGCAGATTTTATAGAAGAGCTTGAGGAGGCGGTGTCTCATTTACATAGGGCCCCAAAGATTGGTTGGATCAGGTGTTTCATTTGCATAAGGCGAGAAAGACTGATTAGGGCTAGGTGTCATTTTCGTAGGGGGAGAGAAGCTGGCCGCCCCCAACCCCAATCTTTCATTATGCAGATGGTTCTCTACCTGGCCCGGGCCATGTTGCCTGTTTCTTTACAGGTGGTGAAAAAAAAAAAACGAAGATGGAGCCTCCATGTTGAACGTACCTGGTCCCAGGTAGCTGTTTTCTATTGGCACAGCTGCCGGCATTCACCCGTGCAAACTTCCAGCTTGCCTATCTATGTTTGCAACTCAATTTTTCAGGCTGCTTTTTGTTAGAAAAGAAATGACTTTGGGCTGCTTTTTGTTAAAAGGTTAGTTGGCCGGGCTCAGCAGCTCACACCTGTAATCCCAGCACTTTGGGAGGCCGAGACGGGCGGATCACGAGGTCAAGAGATCGAGATCGTCCTGGCTAACACGGTGAAACCTCGTCTCTACTAAAAATGCAAAAAATTAGCCTGGCGTGGTGGCGGGCGCCTGTAGTCCCGGCTACTTGGGAGGCTGAGGCAGGAGAATGGCGTGAACCCGGGAAGCGGAGCTTGCAGTGAGCGGAGATCGCGTCACTGCACTCCAGCCTGGGCGACAGAGCGAGACTCTATCCCCCCCCCAAAAAAGGACTCTGTTGCCCTTGCTATCTGCCTAAATAATTTCTATCTCTTGTATCACTACCAATTTACTGCTATTTATATTCCCACTTACTCTGGTGTAAGGCTTCATTCGCTCAGCATAATGTTTTTGAGATTCCTCTACGTTGTTGAGTTCATCAGCAGTTTGTTCCTATAGTTGCTAAGTAATATTCCACGATTAATCCATTTATTGTTGATAGATATCTGGGCTTGCTCCGGGCTTTTTGTTTTTTGTTTTTTGTTTGTAATTATACATAACGCTGCAATTAACATTTGTGTACAGTCTGCGTGGATATAGACTCTTAATAAATGCCTAGGAGTAGAATTGCCGGTCACAGAAAATGTGTACGTTTAGTTGGATAAAAAACTTTTGCCCAAAGTGGTTGTACTATTTTCCTCCTATCATCAATGTACAAGCGTTTTGGTTACTACCTCCCTGGCAACATTTGGTAGCGACCATTTCTTTATTTGTTTTAACTTCTAGCCATTTTTTTTTTAGACGGAGTCTCGCTCTGTCGCCAGGTTGGAGTGCAGTGGCGCGATCTTGGCTCACTGCAACCTCCACCTCTCAGGTTCAAGCGATTCTCCTGCCTCAGCCTCCCGAGGAGCTGGGACTACAGGCGCCCGCTACCACGCCCGGCTAATTTTTGTATTTTTAGTAGAGATGGGGTTTCACTGTGTTGGTCAGGCTGGTCTCGATCTGCTGACCTCGTGATCCGCCCACCTCGGCCTCCCAAAGTGCTGGGATTACAGGCGTGAGCCACCGCGCCCGCCCTACCTTTCTTAAATGTTGGAATTTCACAGACATGGACCTGATCTCTGTTCTCATGCGCACTCTCTCCCTGGGCGGCGTCATCCACCACCACGGCTGCAAAGACTATCCATGCGTCTCCCATCTGTCACTTGACTTCCTCCCTCCTTTCCTTCTTTATTTCTTCCTTTCCCTCACATATTTATTTGTCTGTATGTGTGGTGAGAACACTTAAAATCTACTCTCTTAGCAATTTTCAAGAATACAATGTTTTTATCATACTCACCATGTTGCACAATAGATCTCTCTTGAGCTTTTTCTTCCTAACTGAAATATTGTATCCTTTGAGCATCTCCCGGATCCACCCCTCGCTCCCCACCCAGCCTCTGGCAACCACCATTCTATTCTCTGCTTCTGTGAGTTACACTTTTTGGCGTCCACATAGGAGTGAGGTCGTGCGGCATGTCACTTAACATGTCCCCCAGGCTCGTCCCTGTTGTCACTAATGACAGGATTATCCTGTTTTTGCGGCTGAGTGGTGCTCTGTTGTGCGCATCCACCTCGTTGGCTCCACCCACTCCTTCACTGACGGCCGCTGACTTTGCTCGCACATCTGGGCTATTGTGAACAGCGCTGCGGGAAACGTGGCGGCACAGACATCTCTTGGGCAAACCGAGGATACGATATGGATACTTCCTCTGTCATTTCCACTCCCATTTCTCCAGGCCCTGGAGCTCCATCTCCACGCCCGAACTCGTGGCCTCCCATTCCCCAAGCAGCTTCTCCCGAATGTCCCCTCTCAGAAAACGGTGCCAGCGCATCCCTGCTGTTCCACCCCTAAGCCCACTGTCAACCCCGGACAGCTCCGCTGCCGCCGTCTCCTCTCCCTGCGGTCGCTGCCACACCCTCTCGTCCGGTCTCCCATGCCCCCTTATGCTACCGCATCGGGCATGAAAGTTTCCTTTTCTTTCTTTTCTTCCTTTTGTTCAAGACGTTTCCCTTTGTCACCTAGGCTGGAGTGCAGTGGTGCGATCACGGCTCACTGCAGCCTCCACCTCCTAGGCTCAAATGAGTCTCTTACCTCAGCCTCCCAAGTAGCTGGGACTACAGGCATATGCCACCACACCTGGCTGATTTTTATTCTTCTATGTTTTAGTAGACATGGGGTCTCCGTACGTTGTACAGGCTGGTCTGCAACTGCTGGGCTCCGGCGATCCTCCCGCCTCAGCCTTCCAAGTCTGGAAGCTCCTTTTCTTACATGCTCGGCTCCATTAGCCAGGCTTAAAGGGACACATGGACGAAGCTCAGGATTATAATCAGAAATAGAACAGGATTATAATCAGAAATAGAAATAGAACAGGTGGGTGCGTCGGCTCACACCTGAAGTCCCAGAACTTTTGGGAGGAAGAGGTGGGTGGAATGATTGAGTCCAGGTGTTTGAGACCAGCCTGGGCAACATAATGAGACCTTGTTTCTGTTTATAAAAACAACAACAACAGGAGAGACACTTGCCACGGGTGACAGGCGACCAGGGGAAAAGCAGAAGGAGAATGTGGAGTCCCAGCATCCGCTGCCTGAGAGCCTGAGGGCCTCCTCCAGGAACTGAACCTTCGCAGGGACCCGGCACTTCGCACTCTCTCCCCGGACACCACGGGCGGATGTGTGCACAGACTTAAGGCCTCCAAACCCTCCTTTAGTGGAGGCTGTGGATGATTTCCCATCTTAGTGCACACTGTTTCATAAACACCCGCTCACTTAGATGAAGATGTTCTTAGTTATGCTCGTAGCACAGTCATGCCCACCTCATGCGAGTCACATCCGCAGACTTAGTCCCTGCTTGCACATCTACCTATGCTGCCAATTGACCTAATTACAGGCCACAGTCAGAAGGAACCTCTTGCTGAAGGCCATCTCCTGCCTGTAGGCGGAGGTGAAGGACTAGCCCCGAGAAGGAAGGAAGATTCCCTTTCCTAGGGGGCGGAGATAACAGGAGGTCTGTGAACCTGGGTGGGAACAATAGCAGAACTCATATTTTTCGTAATCACGAACTGAAATAGGGTTTTCCATTCCGAAAGGAGGCTACAGTCCACAGTGGAATTAACAGGACCTTTGTTGCTAATGGAAATCACAGATGCGGCTGAGGCGGGAGGATCGCAGGAGCCCCAGAGGTGGAGGTTGCAGTGAACCAAGGTTGTGCCACTGCACTCCAGCCTGGACAGCAGAGGCAGACTCTGTCTTAAAAACCAACAAAACACGAAAAAATCACAGATCCTTTCATATCACATATCAAATCATAGTTCTTGTAGGCACTTCGAAATATCACTTATGCTCATTAGTACTTAAAAATTATGGTAATTGGCCTGACGGTGTGACTCACAGCTGTAATTCCAGCTATTTGGGAGGCCAAGGTATTTGAATCGCTTGAGGCCAGGAGTTTGAGACCAGCAAGGGCAACATAGGGAGACCCCATCTCTACAAAAAATGCAAAATATTAGCCAGAAATGGTGGCATGCACCTGTAGCCCCAGCTACTTGAGAGGCTGAGGTGGGAGGATCCCTTTAGCCCAGGAGGTCATGGCTGCAGTGAGCTAGGTTCTTACAACCACTCTCCAGCCTTAGCAACAGAGCAAGACTCTGTCTCAAAAAACCAAAACCAAAACAAAAAACAAACAGAAAGAAAGCATTATACTGAGAAGGAGTCCATAACTTTCACCAGACTGGTAGTCCATGGCCACCTATCTTTAAAAAGGCTCAAACTCGGCTGGGCGGGGTGGCTCACACCTGTAATCTCAGCACTTTGGGAGGTTGAGGCAGGTGGATCACTGGAGGTCAGGAGTTCAAGACCAGCCTGACCAACATGGTGAAACCCAGTCTTTACTAAAAATACAAAAAATTAGCCAGGCATGGTGGCGGGTGCCTGTAATCCCAGCTACTCAGAAGGCTGAGGCAGGAGAATCACTTGAACCTGGGAGACAGAGGTTGCAGTGAGCTGAGATGATGCCACTGCACTCCAGCCTGGGCAACAAGAGTGAAACCCTGTCTCCCCCCACCCAAAAAAAAGTAAAGAAAAAAAAGCCTCAGAGTCTTGCAAATAGTACAAAAGAGTTGTGGGTCAAGGGTGGAACATGAATTCCCCTTTCAATAAATGAGTGAGTGACTTTCAGAGAACCAAAAGCCCCACAGATCCAAGAGTAGTCAGGTAGGGCTGCTAGAAAAGCCCCACGCTTGTGAGTCAGGAGGGAGGTGCTGGTGGCCTCATCCAGGGCACTGTCAGGGGACAGGTTGGTGACAGTTGAGGTGCCACCTGGGACTGGCCAGGGCTAGAGGTGATTGAACTTTTGCAACGGATGTCCCCAGCTGAGAGTGAGGACTGTGCAGGGTTGGCTTGTTGAATGAATGAAGGATTATTACCAATCATATATTTTCTTTGCATTCATTCATTCATTTATTTATGTGCCTAACTCCTGTCCCATGTCCTGTCTAGGTGCTAAGGGGACAAAGATTCCTAGCTTCAGTGCACCTCAGATTCATGGGGAGACAGAACTGAGACTGAGAGCTGGTTCCTCTCCCTCTCTGGTGGGGATACAGTGAGATGGCAGCTGGGCAGAAATCAGGAAGAGGATCCTTACCAAGAACTCCACTGTGCTGCACCCTGATCTAGACTTCCAGCCTGCAAAACTGTGAGAAATCAACGTTCATTGTTTGAGCAGCCCAGTGTATGGTGTTGTGTTATAGCAACCCGAACCCAGACAAAGGCTCTTGGCTGGGGAGACAGAAACTGATCTGGAGCCTGCACTCCCCCTGGGGAGGGGAAGATGCCTGTCAACCTAGACAGAGGGCCTGGACAGAGGCAGTGCCTGGGCTGCGGTGACCCTTGCTTGCTGCTTCTGCTCAGGGGCACTGGGACAGGATCCCAGAAGGTTCCAGAATGCATGTCAAGCAAGCAGCAGTCCCTGTGGAGTTTGGGGTAACATGCACAGAGGAAGAAATGGCGGAAAAGCAGCATCAGGATGGCTTTAGGGCGGGGAGCTGCTGGAAGGTGGCAGACAAAGTGGGCAGGGGCAGGAGATGCTCCAGCGAGGCACCCGCTGACATGGGAGTGCTGTCATGCGCTGCACAGTGACCTTCCAGGTAAGGAGGGACACATACACACGGGTGGTCCCATGACTATGACGGAGCTGAAAAACTCCTATGACCTAGTGATGTCATAGCCGTGGTGCTGTCGTAGCACAGACATCACTCGTGGGAGCGACGGGCTATGCCACCCAGCCTAGGGGTGCAGGAAGTACACCGTCCAGGCTTCTGTGAGTGCATTCTGTGATGTTCACACCAAGAACCACCTAACGACCGTTTCTCAGAGCACATCCTTGTTGTTAAGGGGCCCGTGACTGTATGTCCTGGGAAGCAACACGTGACTGTTGTCCCGCCCTGCACTGACTGCCCAGCGAGTGCTCAGAATGCATTAGGTATGGGGTGGACAGAGGAGGAGGACAGCACCGGCACCCAGACAGCAACCGCCCTTGGAATCACCATTTCCTGAACCAGGGGACCTCCCCAGCCACCCACACCAAAGCCTAAACTCTCATACCTCCTCTCTCTAAAGCAGGGTTCTGCAAGCTTTCTCCACAAGGGCCACGTACGGAATCTTTTCAGTTTTGTCGGAAGTACCCACGTCCGCCTTTTTGGTGCCAAAGTCAGTAAAGGTGACACATAATGAGAGGGAGGGGCTGTGTGCCAATGGGACGTGTGTGCCAATGGGACTTGACTCACAGACAACAACATTTGAATTTCATCTAATTTTTACATTGTCATGAAATATTATTCTTTTTATTTTTTTTTAACCAGTAAAAACGTTCTTAGCTCGCTGGGCAGGAGAGAAATAGGTTGCAGGCTGGATTTGGCCTGAGGGTAGTTTGCTGACCAAGGGAAAGAGAAAAAAACCAAACTTGCTCTAACCCACCTCTCTCCCTCCAGTCCCATGCAGTCCCACTTTCCTTTCTTTTTTTATTTTTTATTTTTTATTGTTATTTTACTTTATTTTATTTTTTTGAGACAGGGTCTTGCTCTGTCGTCCAGGCTGGAGTGCAGTGGCATGATCTTGGCTCACTGCCACCACTGCCTCCTGAGTTCAAGCAATTCTCCTGCCTCAGCCTCCCAAGTAGCTGGGATTACAGGCACGCATCACCATGCCTGGCCAATTTTTCTATTTTTAGTAGAGACGGGATTTCACCACTTTGGCCAGGCTGGTCTTGAACTCCTGACCTCAGGTGATCCGCCCACCTCAGCCTCCCAAAGTGCTGGGATTACAGGCATGAGCCACCGTGCCCGGCTTTTATTTTTTATTTTTGGGTAAAAACAAAATTATCTCCACCATTAATTTTTCTTCCTTTTGACTTGGTTTTCTATTACACAGGTAACTCTATTCTCTCCACTGAAACTCCACCATTACCATGTGCTCAAATCCCAAACACATTTGAGTCTCTTTATTGATTCAGTTCCACTCCATTGATCTTCTTGATTCGTCCTGCACCAGGACCAAAATTATTATAGTTGGTAATATATGGAGGCTTATCTTTGTGCAAATTTCTTTGTACCGGGATTTTCAGAAGACTTTCCTAGCCCTGGAAGCCTGGTTTAAAAGAAAGGTTTCTTTCGGCCGGGCGTGGTGGCTCACACCTGTAATCCCAGCACTTTGGGAGGCCGAGGCGGGCAGATCGCGAGATCAGGATATTGAGACCATCCTGGCCAACATGGTGAAACCCCATCTCTACTAAAAATACAAAAAATTAGCCAGGCGTGGTGGCGGGCGCCTATACTCCCAGCTAGTTGAGAGGCTGAGGCAGGAGAATGGCATGAACTCGGGAGACGGAGCTTGCAGTGAGCTGAGATTGCGCCACTGCACTCCAGCCTGGGTGACAGAGCGAGACTCCATCTAAAAAAAAAAATAAATAAATAAATAAATAAAGACAGGCATAAGAAATTATAAAAGTATTATTTCGGAACTGATAAATGTCCATGAAATCTTCACAATTTATGTTCAGAGATTGCAGTAAAGACAGGCGTAAGAAATTATAAAAGCCTTAATTTTGGGAACTGATAAATGTCCATGAAATCTTCACAATTTATGTTCCTCTGCTGCAGCTCCAGCTGGCCCCTCCATTCGGGGTCCTTGACTTCCTGCAACAATGCCCAGCTAATTTTTTGTATTTTTAGTAGAGACGGGGTTTCACTATGTTGGCCAGGCTGGTCTTGAACTCATGACCTCAGGTGATCCACCTACCTTCGCCTCCCAAAGTGCTGGGATTACAGGCATGAGCCACCGTGCCTGGCAGGAGCAGCTTTTTAAAGCTGTCATTGGTGAAGAAGTAACAGCCACTGGTTTTGTCTGGGTGGGATGTCTGGTGCTTTGTGGCTGGCGCAGTAAGCTTGCTTCCACCCCTGCTTAGATGCAGTGATGAAGTGGCCTCGCTTGGTCTAATTTAATCTTGGTCTCCAAGTAGCTCTGTCCAGGGCTGTATTCTGCAGGGCTGCTTATGTCCAGCAGGCTGTGAGTGCCCGTTAGCTTCCAAATGGCAGGGGCTTCTCTTTAAAAACTTATTTTTCTCAGAAGTTGTCGTGGCCCTTTGTTGCTGCCCGTGGCCTTGTGTCCTTGCTTTCCTGGGATAGCCTCAATGCAAAATATTTTCCTCTCATTGACCAGAATGAACTGCTGGCATTTGGATCTGAAAATCTACATCCTGTAAGAATATTCCTGATGCTTTTTAAATGTTAGCTGCTCTTTGTTTAAGCACCTTCTACATGCCAGGTATTCATTCAAAATGAACTTATGAACTCTATTTTTTTTTTTTTTTTTTTTGAGAGGGAGTCTTACTCTGTCACCCAGGCTGGAGTGCAGTGGCGCGATCTTGGCTCACTGAAACCTCCACCTCCCGGATTGAAGCGATTCTCCTGCCTTAGCATCCTGAGTGGCTGAGATTACAGGCAGGCGCCTGACTCTTTTCATTGAGAATACAACACATTATTATTACCTGTAGTCACCATGCTATACAATAGCTCTTTAGAACTTATCCATCCAGTCTAACTGAAACTTTGTAGTCTCTGCCCAATGTATCCCCATTTCTCCGCCATCGCCACAACCCAGCCCACAAGATCATTGTAATAGACACAGAAAAGCATTTGGCGAAGTCATGTTTTTTATGACAAAAAAGAAATTAAAAAACTAAGAATAGAATGAAAATTCCTCAATTTGATAAAGTACATTTACAGCAGACCTATAGTGAGCATTATTCTTATTGTCAGAGGCATTTAAACCAGAGTGACTCCATCTTGTATAAGGGCTGGGTAAAATAAAATAAGGCTGAGACCTACCGGGCTGCATTCCTAGTAAGTCGGGTATTCTAAGTTACAGGATAAGATAAGTCAGCCAAAGATACAGGTCATAAAGACCTTGGTGATAAGACAGCATGCAGTGAAGAAGCCGACCAAATCCCATCAAAACCAAGATGGCGATAAAAGCTACCTCTGGTCATCCTCACTGCTCATTATATGCTAATTATAATGTATTAGCATGCTAAAGACACTCCCACAAGCACCATGACACTTTACAGATGCCATGGCAATGCCAGGAAGTTACCCTATATGGTCTAAAACAAGAAGGAACCCTCAGTTCTGAGAATTGCCCACCCCTTTCCTGGAAAACTGATGAATAATCCACCCCTTGTTTAGCATATAATCAAGAAACAACTATAAAAATGGACAACAGCAGCCGTTGGGGGCTGTTCTCTCCGTGGAGTAGCCATTCTTTTATTCCTTTATTTTCTTTCTTTTTTTTTCTTTTTTTTTTTTTGAGAAGGAGTCTCGCTCTGTCGCCCAGGCTGGAATGCAGTGGCGCGATCCTGGCTCACTGCAACCTCCGCCTCCCAGGTTCAAGGGATTCTCCTGCCTCAGCCTCCCAAGTAGCTGGGACTACAGGTGCCCGTCACTACATCCAGCTAATTTTTTTGTATTCTTAGTAGAGACGGGATTTCACCATGTTAACCAGGATCGTCTCGATCTCCTGACCTCATGATCCACCCACCTCGGTCTCCCAAAGTGCTGGGATTACAGGCGTGAGCCACTGTGCCCGGCCTCCTTTATTTTCTTAATAACCTTGCTTTCACTTTATGAACTTCCCGAATTCTTTCTTTTTTGGGGGAGATGGAGTTTTGCTCTTGTCACCCAGGTTGGAGTGCAATGGCGTGATCTCGGCTCACTGCAACCTCCGCCTGCCGGGTTCAAGCGATTCTCCGGCCTCAGCTTCCCAAGTAGTGGGGATTACAGGCATGCACCACCGTTCCCGGATGACTTTTGTATTAATAGTAGAGATGGGGTTTCACCATGTTGATTAGGCTGGTCTCGAACTCCCGACTTCAGGTGATCCACCCACCTCAGCCTCTCAAAGTGCTGGGATTACAGGCCTGCAAATTCCTTCTTGCTCGAGATTCAAGAATCCTTTCTTGGAATCTGGATTGGGACCTCTTTCCAGTAACATTATGGTGAAAGCCTCCTTAAGCTTTGGAAGATGACAAGGATATCACTCTCACCATTTGTATTTCATGGAGTACTGGAGGTGAGAAAAGGAAGCTAAAGGCACAAGACAGGAAAAGAAGAAGTAAGACAGTCATTATTAGCAGAGAAACATGATCCTGTATGTAGAAAATCTTGAGCAATCTTAAGCAACAAAACAGACTGGGCACAGTAGCTCATGCCTGTAATCCCAGCACTTTGGGAGGCTGAGGCAGGAGGATCACTTGAGCCCAGGAGTTTCTTTTCTTTTTTCTTTTTTCTTTTTTTTTGAGACGGAGTCTCGCTCTGTCACCCAGGCTGGAGTGCAGTGGCGCCATCTCTGCTCACCGCAAGCTCCAGCTCCCCGGGTTCACGCCATTCTCCTGCCTCAGCCTCCGGAGTAGCTAGGACTACAGGCGCCCGCCACCACACCCAGCTAATTTTGTTTTTGTATTTTTAGTAGAGACGGGTATTCTGGAAACCAGGCAGGAGAATGGCGTGAACCCGGGAGGCGGAGGTGGCAGTGAGCCGAGATCGCACCACTGCATTCCAGCCTGGGCAACAGAGCGAGACTCCGTCTCAAAATAAAATAAAATAAAATAAATAAAGCTACAGTAATCAAGATTAATGTTATTGTCATAAAGATAGGCATATAGATCAGTGGAACAGAATTGAGAGTGCAGAAACAGACCTTACGTTTCTGGCCAGTTGATTTTATTCTCTTGATAGTTTAATATACTTTTTATTGGCCGGGCATGGTGGCTCACGCCTGTAATCCCAGCACTTTGGGAGGCTGAGGCAGGTGGATCACGAGGTCAGGAGTTCGAGACCAGCCTAACCAACATGGTGAAACCCCGTCTCTACTAAAAATACAAAAATTAGCCGGGCGTGGTGGTGTGTGCCTGTAATCTCAGCTATTTGGGAGGCTGAGGCAGGAGCATTGCTTGAAACCGGGAGGTGGAGGTTGTGGTGAGCTGAGATCGTGCCATTGCACTCCAGCCTGGGCAATAAGAGCAAAACTCCGTCTCAAAAAAAAAGAAAAAATAAATAATAATATACTTTTTACTGAGGTAAAACATGCCGTGAACACACCCATGCAGCCACCACCCAGGTCAACAAATAGAAGATACCCAGTGCCGCAGAACCACCCCCTGGTGTTCCCTTGGTCAGTATCCTGCTCTTCTCAAAGGTAGTCACGCTTTTGACTTCTCACACCTACATTAGTTTTTGAGCTTCACATAAATAGAATAACCCCTATGTAGTTTTTGGTGTCTTGATTCATTCTGTTAATGTTATATTTTTGATATTTGTTCACGTTGTTACATGCAGCAGTGTGTTGTTGTTGTTGTTGTTGTTTTTTGCTGCGCATTATTTTTAAAGTTCAGATATAATTCATATATCATCAAATTCACCTTTAAAAGTGTACAATTTGGCCAGGTACAGTGACTCATGCCTGTAATTCCAGCACTTTGGGAGGCCAAGGGGGCCAGGTCGCTTGAGCTCAGAAGTTTGAGACCAGCCTGGGCAACACGGCAAAACCCCATCTCTACAAAAAATAGAAAAATTAGCATGACGTAGTGGTATGTGACTGTAGTCCCAGCTACTTGGGAGGCTGAGGGGGAGGATCGCTTGAGCCCAGAGGAGGTCGAGGCTGCAGTGAACCGAGATGGTACCATGGCACTCCAGCCTGGACAATAGGGCCAGACCTTGTCTCAAGAAATAAATGAATAAAGTAAAATAAAATAAAAGCATGTTCCATAATGTGCAATCATTACCAGCAGCTAATTCCAGAACATTTTAATCACCCCAGAAAGAAGCCCCAAGTCCATTAGCAGTCATCCCTCACTTTCCCTTTCCCCAGTGCCTGGAAACCCCTAATCTACTCTCTGTCTCTATGGATTTGCCTGCTCCGGACATTTCATAGAAACTGAATCATATAATACAGGGCTTTTCGTGTCTGGCTTCTTTCACTCAGCATACTATTTTTGAGGTTCATTTATATCGTACCACATACTAATATTTCATTCTTTTTTATGGTTAGTAATATTGCATTGTTGACCAGGCGTGGTGTCTCACACTTTTAATCCCAGCACTTAGGGTTACCAAGGTGGAGGGGATCCCTTGAGCCCAGGAGTTGAAGACCAGCCCGTGCAACATAGGGAGATCCCTGTCTCTGTCAAACAATTTTAGAATATTACCTACGTGTGGCAGCTCGCACCTGCAGTCCGAGCTACTTGGGAAGCTGAGGCAGGAGGACTGCTTGAGTCCAGGAACTATGATCACACCACGGCACTCCAGCCTGGGAAACAGGGTGAGGCCTTGTCTCAAAAAACAAAGTTTAGCTTCGTGTGAATATACTACGTTTTATTTATCCATTCATCAATTCATGGACGTTTAAGTTGTTCCTTTCTTTTCGTTTGATTTTTTTTGAGACAAATTCTCACTCTGTGCCCCAGGCTGCAATGACACGATCTCGGCTCACTGCGACCTCCACCTGCTGGGTCCGAGCCTCCACCCGCTGGGTCCAAGCCTCCACCTGCTGGGTTCAAGCCTCCACCTGCTGGGTTCAAGCCTCCACCTTCTGGGTTCAAGCCTCCACCTGCTGGGTTCAAGCCTCCACCTGCTGGGTCCGAGCCTCCACCCGCTGGGTCCAAGCCTCCACCTGCTGGGTCCAAGCCTCCACCTTCTGGGTTCAAGCTGGTCTCCACCCGCTGGGTTCAAGCTGGTCTCCACCTGCTGGGTCCAAGCTGGCCTCCACCTGCTGGGTTCAAGCTGGCCTCCACCTGCTGGGTTCAAGCTCGCCTCCACCCGCTGGGTCCAAGCTGGCCTCCACCTGCTGGGTTCAAGCTGGCCTCCACCTGCTGGGTTCAAGCTGGCCTCCCAGCTTAGCCTCCACCTACTGGGTCCAAGCTGGCCTCCACCTACTGGGTTCAAGCTGGCCTCCACCTGCTGGGTTCAAGCTGGCCTCCACCTGCTGGGTTCAAGCTGGCCTCCCAGCTTAGCCTCCACCTACTGGGTCCAAGCTGGCCTCCACCTACTGGGTTCAAGCTAGCCTCCACCTGCTGGGTCCAAGCTGGCCTCCACCTACTGGGTTCAAGCTAGCCTCCACCTGCTGGGTCCAAGCTGGCCTCCACCTGCTGGGTCCAAGCTGGTCTCCACCTACTGGGTTCAAGCTAGCCTCCCAGCTTAGCCTCCACCTACTGGGTTCAAGCTAGCCTCCACCCACTGGGTCCAAGCTGGCCTCCACCCACTGGGTCCAAGCTGGCCTCCACCTACTGGGTCCAAGCTGGCCTCCACCTACTGGGTTCAAGCTGGCCTCCACCCACTGGGTTCAAGCTGGCCTCCACCTACTGGGTTCAAGCTGGCCTCCCAGCTTAGCCACCACCTGCTGGGTTCAAGCTAGCCTCCACCTACTAGGTTCGAGCTGGCCTCCCAGCTTAGCCTCCACCTGCTGGGTTCAAGCTAGCCTCCACCTACTGGGTTCGAGCTGGCCTCCCAGCTTAGCCTCCACCTACTGGGTTCAAGCTGGCCTCCACCTGCTGGGTTCAAGCTAGCCTCCCAGCTTAGCCTCCACCTACTGGGTTCAAGCTGGCCTCCACCTGCTGGGTTCAAGCTAGCCTCCCAGCTTAGCCTCCACCTACTGGGTTCGAGCTAGCCTCCACCTACTGGGTTCAAGCTAGCCTCCCAGCTTAGCCTCCACCTACTGGGTTCGAGCTAGCCTCCCAGCTTAGCCTCCACCTACTGGGTTCAAGCTAGCCTCCACCTACTGGGTTCAAGCTGGCCTCCCAGCTTAGCCTCCACCTACTGGGTTCAAGCTAGCCTCCCAGCTTAGCCTCCACCTACTGGGCTCCAGCTGGCCTCCACCTACTGGGTTCAAGCTGGCCTCCACCTACTGGGTTCAAGCTAGCCTCCACCTACTGGGTTCAAGCTGGCCTCCACCTACTGGGTTCAAGCTGGCCTCCCAGCTTAGCCTCCACCTACTGGGTTCAAGCTAGCCTCCCAGATTAGCCTCCACCTACTGGGTTCCAGCTGGCCTCCACCTACTGGGTTCAAGCTGGCCTCCACCTACTGGGTTCAAGCTGGCCTCCACCTACTGGGTTCAAGCTAGCCTCCACCTACTGGGTTCAAGCTGGCCTCCCAGCTTAGCCTCCACCTACTGGGTTCAAGCTAGCATCCCAGCTTAGCCTCCACCTGCTGGGTTCGAGCTAGCCTCTCAGCTTAGCCTCCACCTACTGGGTTCGAGCTAGCCTCCCAGCTTAGCCTCCACCTACTGGGTTCAAGCCAGCCTCCCAGCTTTGCCTCCACCTACTGGGTTCGAGCTAGCCTCCCAGCTTAGCCTCCACCTACTGGGTTCAAGCTAGCCTCCACCTACTGGGTTCAAGCTAGCCTCCACCTACTGGGTTCCAGCTAGCCTCCCACCTACTGGGTTCAAGCTAGCCTCCCACCTACTGGGTTCAAGCTAGCCTCCACCTACTGGGTTCAAGCTAGCCTCCCAGCTTAGCCTCCACCTACTGGGTTCGAGCTAGCCTCCCAGCTTAGCCTCCACCTACTGGGTTCAAGCTAGCCTCCACCTACTGGGTTCAAGCTAGCCTCCACCTACTGGGTTCGAGCTAGCCTCCCAGCTTAGCCTCCACCTACTGGGTTCGAGCTAGCCTCCCAGCTTAGCCTCCACCTACTGGGTTCGAGCTAGCCTCCCAGCTTAGCCTCCACCTACTGGGTTCGAGCTAGCCTCCCAGCTTAGCCTCCACCTACTGGGTTCGAGCTAGCCTCCCAGCTTAGCCTCCACCTACTGGGTTCGAGCTAGCCTCCCAGCTTAGCCTCCACCTACTGGGTTCGAGCTAGCATCCCAGCTTAGCCTCCACCTACTGGGTTCGAGCTAGCCTCCCAGCTTTGCCTCCACCTACTGGGTTCGAGCTAGCCTCCCAGCTTTGCCTCCACCTACTGGGTTCGAGCTAGCCTCCCAGCTTTGCCTCCACCTACTGGGTTCAAGCTAGCCTCCCAGCTTAGCCTCCACCTACTGGGTTCAAGCTAGCCTCCACCTACTGGGTTCAAGCTAGCCTCCACCTACTGGGTTCAAGCTAGCCTCCCAGCTTAGCCTCCACCTACTGGGTTCAAGCTGGCCTCCCAGCTTAGCCTCCACCTACTGGGTTCAAGCTAGCCTCCCAGCTTAGCCTCCACCTACTGGGTTCCAGCTGGCCTCCACCTACTGGGTTCAAGCTGGCCTCCACCTACTGGGTTCAAGCTGGCCTCCACCTACTGGGTTCAAGCTAGCCTCCACCTACTGGGTTCAAGCTGGCCTCCCAGCTTAGCCTCCACCTACTGGGTTCAAGCTAGCATCCCAGCTTAGCCTCCACCTGCTGGGTTCGAGCTAGCCTCTCAGCTTAGCCTCCACCTACTGGGTTCGAGCTAGCCTCCCAGCTTAGCCTCCACCTACTGGGTTCAAGCCAGCCTCCCAGCTTTGCCTCCACCTACTGGGTTCGAGCTAGCCTCCCAGCTTAGCCTCCACCTACTGGGTTCAAGCTAGCCTCCACCTACTGGGTTCAAGCTAGCCTCCACCTACTGGGTTCCAGCTAGCCTCCCACCTACTGGGTTCAAGCTAGCCTCCCACCTACTGGGTTCAAGCTAGCCTCCACCTACTGGGTTCAAGCTAGCCTCCCAGCTTAGCCTCCACCTACTGGGTTCGAGCTAGCCTCCCAGCTTAGCCTCTACCTACTGGGTTCAAGCTAGCCTCCACCTACTGGGTTCAAGCTAGCCTCCACCTACTGGGTTCGAGCTAGCCTCCCAGCTTAGCCTCCACCTACTGGGTTCGAGCTAGCCTCCCAGCTTAGCCTCCACCTACTGGGTTCGAGCTAGCCTCCCAGCTTAGCCTCCACCTACTGGGTTCGAGCTAGCCTCCCAGCTTAGCCTCCACCTACTGGGTTCGAGCTAGCCTCCCAGCTTAGCCTCCACCTACTGGGTTCGAGCTAGCCTCCCAGCTTAGCCTCCACCTACTGGGTTCGAGCTAGCCTCCACCTACTGGGTTCGAGCTAGCCTCCCAGCTTAGCCTCCACCTACTGGGTTCGAGCTAGCATCCCAGCTTAGCCTCCACCTACTGGGTTCGAGCTAGCCTCCCAGCTTTGCCTCCACCTACTGGGTTCGAGCTAGCCTCCCAGCTTTGCCTCCACCTACTGGGTTCGAGCTAGCCTCCCAGCTTTGCCTCCACCTACTGGGTTCGAGCTAGCCTCCCAGCTTAGCCTCCACCTACTGGGTTCAAGCTAGCCTCCACCTACTGGGTTCAAGCTAGCCTCCACCTACTGGGTTCAAGCTAGCCTCCCAGCTTAGCCTCCACCTACTGGGTTCAAGCTAGCCTCCTAGCTTAGCCTCCACCTACTGGGTTCAAGCTAGCCTCCCAGCTTAGCCTCCACCTACTGGGTTCAAGCTAGCCTCCACCTACTGGGTTCAAGCTAGCCTCCCACCTACTGGGTTCAAGCTAGCCTCCCACCTACTGGGTTCAAGCTAGCCTCCACCTACTGGGTTCAAGCTAGCCTCCCAGCTTAGCCTCCACCTACTGGGTTCAAGCTAGCCTCCCAGCTTAGCCTCCACCTACTGGGTTCAAGCTAGCCTCCCAGCTTTGCCTCCACCTACTGGGTTCAAGCTAGCCTCCCAGCTTAGCCTCCACCTACTGGGTTCAAGCTAGCCTCCCAGCTTAGCCTCCACCTACTGGGTTCAAGCTAGCCTCCACCTACTGGGTTCAAGCTAGCCTCCACCTACTGGGTTCGAGTTAGCCTCCCAGCTTAGCCTCCACCTACTGGGTTCGAGCTAGCCTCCCAGCTTAGCCTCCACCTACTGGGTTCGAGCTAGCCTCCCAGCTTAGCCTCCACCTACTGAGTTCGAGCTAGCCTCCCAGCTTAGCCTCCACCTACTGGGTTCGAGCTAGCCTCTCAGCTTAGCCTCCACCTACTGGGTTCAAGCTAGCCTCCCAGCTTAGCCTCCACCTACTGGGTTCGAGCTAGCCTCCCAGCTTAGCCTCCACCTACTGGGTTCGAGCTAGCCTCCCAGCTTTGCCTCCACCTCTGGGTTCAAGCTAGCCTCCACCTACTGGGTTCAAGCTAGCCTCCCAGCTTAGCCTCCACCTACTGAGTTCGAGCTAGCCTCCCAGCTTAGCCTCCACCTACTGGGTTCGAGCTAGCCTCTCAGCTTAGCCTCCACCTACTGGGTTCAAGCTAGCCTCCCAGCTTAGCCTCCACCTACTGGGTTCGAGCTAGCCTCCCAGCTTTGCCTCCACCTACTGGGTTCCAGCTAGCCTCCCAGCTTAGCCTCCACCTACTGGGTTCAAGCTAGCCTCCACCTACTGGGTTCGAGCTAGCCTCCCAGCTTAGCCTCCACCTACTGGGTTCGAGCTAGCCTCCCAGCTTAGCCTCCACCTACTGGGTTCGAGCTAGCCTCCCAGCTTAGCCTCCACCTACTGGGTTCGAGCTAGCCTCCCAGCTTAGCCTCCACCTACTGGGTTCGAGCTAGCCTCCCAGCTTAGCCTCCACCTACTGGGTTCGAGCTAGCCTCCCAGCTTTGCCTCCACCTACTGGGTTCAAGCTAGCCTCCCAGCTTTGCCTCCACCTACTGGGTTCAAGCTAGCCTCCCAGCTTAGCCTCCACCTACTGGGTTCAAGCTAGCCTCCACCTACTGGGTTCAAGCTAGCCTCCACCTACTGTGTTCGAGCTAGCCTCCCAGCTTAGCCTCCACCTACTGGGTTCGAGCTAGCCTCCCAGCTTAGCCTCCACCTACTGGGTTCGAGCTAGCCTCCCAGCTTAGCCTCCACCTGCTGGGTTCGAGCTAGCCTCCCAGCTTAGCCTCCACCTGCTGGGTTCGAGCTAGCCTCCCAGCTTAGCCTCCACCTGCTGGGTTCGAGCTAGCCTCCCAGCTTAGCCTCCACCTGCTGGGTTCGAGCTAGCCTCCCAGCTTAGCCTCCACCTGCTGGGTTCGAGCTAGCCTCCCAGCTTAGCCTCCACCTGCTGGGTTCGAGCTAGCCTCCCAGCTTAGCCTCCACCTGCTGGGTTCGAGCTAGCCTCCCAGCTTAGCCTCCACCTGCTGGGTTCGAGCTAGCCTCCCAGCTTAGCCTCCACCTGCTGGGTTCGAGCTAGCCTCCCAGCTTAGCCTCCACCTGCTGGGTTCGAGCTAGCCTCCCAGCTTAGCCTCCACCTGCTGGGTTCGAGCTAGCCTCCCAGCTTAGCCTCCACCTGCTGGGTTCGAGCTAGCCTCCCAGCTTAGCCTCCACCTGCTGGGTTCGAGCTAGCCTCCCAGCTTAGCCTCCACCTGCTGGGTTCGAGCTAGCCTCCCAGCTTAGCCTCCACCTGCTGGGTTCGAGCTAGCCTCCCAGCTTAGCCTCCACCTGCTGGATTCGAGCTAGCCTCCCAGCTTAGCCTCCACCTACTGGGTTCAAGCTAGCTTCCCAACTTAGCCTCCACCTACTGGGTTTGAGCTTCCCAACTTAGCCTCCCAAGTAGCTGAGACCACAGGTGAACACCACCGTGCCTGGCTAATTTTTTTTTTTTTTTTTGAGACGGAGTCTTGCTTTGTCACCCAGGCTGGAGTGCAGGGGCATGATCTTGGCTCACTGCAACCTCTGCCTCCTGGGTTCACACCATTTTCCTGCCTCAGACTCCCGAGTAGCTGGGACTACAGGCGCCGGCCACCATGCCCAGCTAATTTTTTTGTATTTTTAGTAAAGACGGGGTTTCACTGTGTTAGCCAGGGTGGTCTCGATCTCCTGACCTCTTCCAAAGTGCTGGGATTACAGGCGGGAGCCACCGCGCCCAGTCGTAATTTTTGGTATTTTTTTGTAGAGACGGGGTTTTGTCATGTTGCCTAACCTGCTTGCAAACTCCTGAATTCAAGCAATCCATCTGCCTTGGCCTCCCAAAGTGCTGGGATTACAGGCCTGAGCCATATTGCCAGCCTTTGTTTCCACTTATTGGTTATCATGAATAATTATACTATAAACATTTTTGTACAATTTTTTTCTTTTTCTTTCTTTCTATTTTTTTTTTTTTTTTTTTTTGAGACAGAGTCTCACTCTGTCGCCCAGGCTGGATCAAGCAGTGGTGCCATCTCGGCTCACTGCAACCTCAGACTCCCTGGTTCAAGCGATTCTCCTGCCTCAGCCTCCCGAGTAGCTGGGACTACAGGTACCCACCAGCATGCCCAGCTAAGTTTTGTATTTTTAGTAGAGACGGGGTTTCACCATATTGGCCAGGATGGTCTTGATCTCCTGACCACGTGATCCGCCCGCTTCGGCCTCCCAAAGTGTTGGGATTACAGGCACGGGCCATTGCGCCCGGCCAGCGTTGCAGTTTTTACTGAATGATTACTCCCAACTAAAACCACAAAAAACTTCTCATTTAAAATGTGTTATAAATTGGTGGGGCATAGTGGCTCACGCCTGTAATCCCATCACTTTGGGAGACCAAGGTGGGCAAATCACTTGAGGGCTGGAGTCAAGACCAGCCTGGCCAACACAGTGAAACCCCATGTCTACTACAAATACAAAAAATTAGCTGGGCGTGGTGGCACATACCTCTAATCGCAGCTACTTGGGAGGCTGAGGCAGGAGAATCTCTTGAACCCGGGAGACAAAGGTTGCAGTGAACTATTATAGGTACAGTTGGTATCTACTGTTTATATGCAGAACTTGAGAGCACAGCAGGATCTGCGTCTTTTCTGCACTTATATGGTGCAGTGAGTTTGGCACTTCATTGGAATGCAATTTCCAGTGGCTCAGTCCTTATCTGCAGCAGCACATAGCCTGCACATCAGGCAAACATCCCGTAAAGGAAAAATGCCTTTGCTGCCAAATCTGATAAAAGGAAAAAAGGGAGGTTACTATTTTTAAAAACAACAACAACAACAACAACAAGACTAGAACGGAATTGGTGATAGAAATCTTTGGACCGTTTCTCAGTTTGTGCTGTCAGACAATCTGCCGTCCTTTTTTTTTTTTTTTTTTTTTTGAGACGGAGTCTCTCTCTGTCGCCCAGGCTGGAGTGCAGTGGCCCGATCTCGGGCTCACTGCAAGCTCCACCTCCCGGGTTCATGCCATTCTCCTGCCTCAGCCTCCCAAGTAGCTGGGACTACAGGCGCCCGCCACCACACCTGGCTAAGTTTTTGTATTTTTAGTAGAGACGGAGTTTCACCGTGTTAGCCAGGATGGTCTCGATCTCCTGACCTCATGATCTGCCTGCCTTGGCCTCCCAAAGTGTTGGGATTACAGGCATGAGCCACCGCACCCGGCCAATCTGACATACTTTTAAGCGTAGCCTACTCACCAGTTCTCAGCCTGACATCCAGCTATGTGGCCTCCTCTTGACACTGTGCAGGGAGCTTTGGTTGGGCAACAGATTGTGAAGGTTAAAATTCATTGTGTCTCCACCCATGAGGTCATTCCAAATGAAGATTTGGATTCCATGTCACAGTCCAAGCGCTCAGTGAGCATGCCGTCCAAGTCACTTGGGAACCTTTCCTGGTGGAGCCCATTCTGCCGTAACCATTGCAGCTGCTCACCGAGGAGTAGCCCCCCAGGGCACTCATCTGCATGGGGTGGGGCAGAGGCCCTTGTGAAGGTGTCTCCTCTGGGGTCAGGTGGTTCATACCTGAGGTGTGGGGCTTGATGTTTACCATGCAAAGCAGGGCACGCCCATCAACTGCAGATGTCTACTGACGGTGTCCAGGGTGGGTATAGGAGATGGGAGGCATCATTTTGTTGTGAGATGCCTGGCTGCTATAGGTCGACAGGACTGAATTAAGGCCCATTATGATTTGGGCCAGCACCTGGCTGTTGGGTTGGGCTACCTCATGATCAGCTGGTGTCATAATTGTGGGGGAAAGAAAGATAGATCAGACTGTTACTGTGTCTATGTAGAAAAAGGAAGACATAAGAAACTCCATTTTGTTCTGTACTAAGAAAAATTCTTCTGCCTTGAGATGTTGTTAATCTGTAACCCTAGCCCCAACCCTGTGCTTGCAGAAACATGTGCTGTATTGACTCAAGGTTTAATGGATTTAGGGCTGTGCAGGATGTGCTTTGTTAAAAATGTGTTTGCAGGCAGTGTGCTTGGTAAAAGTCATCACCATTCTCCAGTCTCAAGTACCCAGGGACAAAATGCACTGCGGAAGGCCGCAGGGACCTCTGCCCAAGAAAGCCTGGGTATTGTCCAAGGTTTCTCCCCACTGAGACGGCCTGAGATACAGCTTCGTGGGAAGGGAAAGACCTGACCGTCCCCCAGCCTGACACCCTTAAAGGGTCTGTGCTGAGGAGGATTAGTGAAAGAGGAAGGCTTCTTTGCAGTTGAGATAAGAGGAAGGCATCTGTCTCCTGCTCGTCCCTGGGAATGGAATGCCTCGGTGTAAAACCCGAGTGTACATTCTGTTTACTTGGATGGGAGAAAACCACCTTATGGCTGGAGGTGAGACATGCTGGCGGCAATACTGCTCTTTACTGCAATGAGGTGTTTGTGTGTAGTCAGACATAAACCTGGCCTACGTGCACATCCAGGCACAGCACCTTTCCTTAAACTTATTTATGACACAGAGACCTTTGCTCACATGTTTTCCTGCTGACCCTCTCCCCACCATTACCCTATAGTCCTGCCACGTCCCCCTCGCTGAGATGGTAGAGATAGTGATCAATAAATACTGAGGGAACTCAGAGGCCAGTGCGGGCACGGGTCCTCTGTATGTTGAGTGCCAGTCCCTTGGGCCCACTTTTCTTTCTCTATACTTTGCTTCTGTGTCTTATTTCTTTTCCCAGTCTCTCGTCTTACCTGGTGAGAAATACCCACAGGTGTGGAGGGGCAGGCCTCCTTCAATAATGTCATTATGGGGAGGAGAGTCAGAAGTCAGCAACTCCTCCAGGAGTCCCGCTACACAGTTACACGGACTCAGAGCTGGTAACTTGATTTGTGCTCCTGGAGTGTTTGCATCTGGGACAAAGGGCTCATGTTGGACTGGCCCTACGTCTATTTTTTGTAGTTTGGGCGGATTCAGACTGGTGTTTGGTGGCACAAAGGAGTAGCATGGCGTCTGCTGCATCATGGTGCCAGGTGAGGACTGGGTGGACACAGTTAATGATGTCAGTGCTCACAGAAGGTTGAGATTATTCAAACCTTTTCCATGTTTCAGGATTCCTTGTCTCAGACTGGGTGGAGTACGGGCCATCTTTGCCGCACATGGCGGGTACCCCACGGAATGCACGTCCCCATCTCCAAGATCGTCTCCTTTGGTTATAATGGGTGAAAGTCTCCCAGTAATAGTACTAGCATTCGAGCTAGTTCCAGGGCGAAATGGACTCCAGCTATCAAAGTCATCATTGCTGTGAGAGCCAGGGCTTGCAGGCCATCTGGAAAATTGGGGTCCGGGGCTGTCCCCAGGACCCCATGGCTAGGCTGCAGGGATGCTTTTTTAGTGGCATCTCGGCTTTGCTCCGAGTGCATTTGCTGTTGCTGTCCATTGATGCAGCTCTTGTCCTAAGAGATCTCCCACCCTTGCCGCCCTCTGGATCCAGCATCCACCGAGCACTTTTTCCAGTTCCTTCATTCTGCGCGCGAGTCAGCTTGCTGTGTAGGGACAGATCATGGTGAAGTGAATTCCTACAACCCGCCGAGCTGTTGCTGTCGCCCTTATCCTTGCAGCAGGACACGCTCTTGACCATTCACTCGTAGATCTTGGACAGTGCGAGCCGCCTCTCCGCGGAGCTCTGGACAACGCTGGTGCTGAGGTCGGCGTGGGACAGGTTGCTCCACGCGTTGCGATGGGACGAGCTGCTCCTGCGCTGCTGCCCCGCGAGCGGCCCGGCGGAGGCGGGGTCCCGGGCAGGTGCTGCGTTAGCGCCGAGTGCAGGCCGCCTCCCTCGGGCCCTGGAAGTCCCCGCACAGCCCCCGGCGTCCGCGGAAGTCCTCGCTGTCCTGCAGGAGGCTCGGGTTGCTCATGAAGTCGGCGCTGACGGGCGGGGCTGGAGGTGGCCGCGTGGGACCCGCGGAACTCCCGCCCGGGCAGCGGCTGGAAATCCGGGTCCACCTCCGCCCCCCGGGGCGCTTCGGCCCTGGGGACCCCTCCTTTCCCCTCCTTTCCCCTCCTTTCCCCTCCTTTCCCCTCCTTTCCCCTCCCCTCCCCTCCCCTCCTCTCCTTTTCCTTCCCCTCCCCTCCCCTGCCCTCCCCTCCCGTGCTCCAGCCGTGGGCGAGCCAAGAAGCTGGAGAGCAAAGCACCGGGCGGAGGGGAGGGGGCGCGAGGAAGAGGCGGAGATTCGGGGGGACGAGGTCGGTTCCGCGGGAGACAGAAAGAAACTGGGAGCCAGGCGGGGGCGGGGGAAGCGCGAGCCCAGAACTGAGCCCGGCGGGGCCGTGCACGGCGAGGCTGCTCGGGGTCCGCGGTGCGGACTGGACCGCGGGCCGGAGCCCCGGGCCGGGGCGGATCCGGGCAGAGCGGGCGCCAAGCTCCAGGGGACGGGGCCGCGGACGGAAGGACGGACGGGCCGTGGCTGTCCCCGGAGTCGCGCCCTCTGCGCTGCTGCCTGTGGAGTGCGGCGCGGCGGCTGCAGGACTACGCGGCCCCGAACTGACGGGGTCTGCCCTGGTTTATTTCTTTTTATCTTTCTTTAAAGTGAGAGTGTAGGAGGCGTCCCCTCCTCTCACGCCGGCTCCCCCAAGAGGGCCAATGTGGGTGACTTTCTGAGTGGCCCCCAAAGCACATCCCCAGGCCTGCGCGTCGCGAATCTTCTCTGCCAGGGCGCTGGTGGAGCCGTTCCCCAGCCGGTGCCTGTGGCCCAGCGAATCCTGCTGGAAGACGGTGGTTCTGCGATGCCCTGTGGATTCGCCCCAACGCCTTGTTGGCTGAGGGACCCCGGGGATGTTGCATAAGGCACGAAAATATGTAAATGGAGCCCGGGGGAAAGGTAGCGTGGCCGAGCGGTCTAAGGCGCTGGATTAAGGTTCCAGTCTCCTCGGAGGCGTGGGTTCGAATCCCACCGCTGCCAGCTTGTTGTGGTTCGTCCATTTTCTTGCTCGGGATCTGTATTCCATTTGGCAGCGCACAGCTGTCCAGTGGATGGGCTTTGTGCGAAGTTCGTCGGCGCTGGTGTCCACAGCAAGTGAAGTGGGTTCAGTTCCTCCCAGGTTCCAATGGTTGAGGCGGAAAGGCAAAGGTATAAATACCCTTGATAGCCTTTTTTCCTTAACAAGGTGGAGATAGCGGTGGAGTGTTGTAGGCTAGTCCTCAGTGTAATAAATTTGAAGTAATGAGGTAAAAAGTAGGAGAATGTGTTTCCGCCCGGTTTCGAACCGGGGACCTTTCGCGTGTGAGGCGAACGTGATAACCACTACACTACGGAAACCTGCATGGCGTTTCCGTGCCATCACAATGAGCCACCACACAGGGCGGTATTTTATTTCTCATCATAATTCAGAGCTTCCGCCATGCGTCCCTTTGAGCTTTGTTAATGAGCATGAGCACACAAAAAAAGGACGTTTCAGCACCTGGAAGGCTGAGGCGGGAGGACGGCTGGAGCCCAGGAGGTCGAGACTGCACTAAGCTATGATTGCAGCACTGCACTCCAGCCTGGGCGGCAGAGCAAGATCTTGTCTCGAAAGAGAGAAAAGAAAGAAACAAGAAAAGGAAGTTTTCATGTGCAATGTGGTGGCATAAGCGGACACGGGAGTCTTGAGAGAGGATGTGGTGGTAACAGTGGGCATGGGGGTTGAACAGCAGGGGCGCGCTGGCACCATTTTCAACGAGAAGAGACATTTAGAAGAAGCTGCTTGGGGAATATGAGGCCATGCGTTCGTGAGTAGAGCTGAAGCTTGTGGGTCTAGAGAAATTGGAGTGGAATGAAAGAGGAAGTAGCCTAAAACACCATTTTTATTGTTCCACTGTTTGGTAGAACTCTAGATTTTCCTAGCAGCCACTGCTGTCGGACATTTAGGTTAATTTCCTCCCATCAACAATATGCAAGCATTATGAAGGCTACCCCCTTGGCAACATTTGGCACTTTTCATTGATTATTACTTTAACTTCTAGCCATTTGTGGGTATGTAGTATTCCTTATTGTTTAAGTTTGCATTTAGCTGATGAGAAAAGATGGGCACCCTTTCATGGGTTTATGGCCCATGTGTTTATCTTACTGTGTGAAGTGTCTCTTTAAATATCTTGTCCGTTAAAAACAAGCAAAGAAAAAAACACATAAACAAACAGAAAACCCCAAGAAACAAAAAACAAATAACTGGCCTGGCTTGGTGGCTCACACCTGTAATTCCAGAACTCTGGGAGGGCGAGGTGTGTGAATTGTTTAAGCTCATGAGTTGAGACCAGTCTGGGCAACACTGGGACATCATCTCTACAGAACATCCAAAAATTAGCTGGGAGTGGTGGCGTTCACTTGTGGTTTCTGTAGGTACTCGGGAGGCTGAGGTGAGAGTATTGATTGAGCCTGAGAGGTGGAGGCTGCAGTGAGCAGAGATCTCGCTGCCTCACTCCAGCCTGGGTAACAGAGCAAGACCCGGTTCCAAGAAAAAAAAAAAAAAAAAAAAAAGACTCTCCTATTTTTTTTTATTCTGGAAACTTCTGAATTGCAGCTTGTATGTTTAAGTGTAAATTCTATTTCATATAATTTTTTTGTTATGGTATGAGGTTGGAATTAAGGTTAATTTCTTTCTCCTATGGATATCCAGTTGTTCCTGAATCCATTTGTTGCAAAGACGCTATTTCCACATTGAACTGCTTTGGTGCCTTTGGTGAAAATCAAATAACTGCATATATGTGGGCCCAAATTCTTTTGTTCATTTTTTGCTTTTCAATTAAAAATTTCAAATAGGCCAGGCATGGTGGCTCACCCCTGTAATCCTAGCGTTTTGGTAGGCTGAAGCAGGAGGATTGTTTGAGGCCAGGAGTTGGAAACCAGCCTGTGCAACACAGCAAGACCACGTCTCTACAAAAAAAAAAAAAAAAAAAAAAAAAGTTAGCTGGGCATCAAGGCTGCAGTGAGCTGTAGTCACACCAGGGCACTGCTACTGGATGCTACTGATGACAGAGTAAATCCGTCTCCAAATAAATAAACAAATAAGTAAATTAATAACTCTTTCATTAAATGAATGTGCCGTGTTTTGTTTATCCATTCATCAAAGAATGAACATTTATGTTGTTTCCAATGTTTTTGTTTTGAGACAGATTCTCACTCTTGTCACTCAGGCTGGAGTACAGAAGTGCCATCATAGCTCACTACAATCTCCACCTCCTTGGTTCAAGTGATCCTTCCACCTCAGCCTCACAAGTAGCTGGGACCATAGGTGCACACCACCACACCTGGCTAATTTTTGTATTTTTTGTAGAGACGTGGTCCCTATGTTGCCCAGGCTGGTCTGGAACTCTTGGCCTCAAGCAGTCCACCCACCTTGGCCTCCCAAAGTGTTGGGATTACAGGCATGGGACACCTTGCCTAGCCTTTGTTTCTACTTTTTCGCTATAATGAAAAATGATACCATATATATTTTGTGTACATTTTTTATGTGAACCAATGTTTTCAACTCACTTTTATATATACCTAGGAGTGGAATTGATGGATTGTATAGTAACCCTATGTTTAACTTTTTGGTATAACAAAGTGAAACTTAAAACTAGCAATTCCACTACCACCATTTATTTATATGACATTTCCAGAAAAGGCAGATGAAAACAGAGAGAAAGCCGATCGCTCTATCTAGGGCTGAGGCCGAGACCCAGGGTTGGCTGCAGATGGGCATGGTGGGAATTTTTCTGGCAAAGGAACTGTCCTAAAAGTGGATGGTGGTGATGGTTGCAGAATCCTATGCAGTGACTAAAAATCACTGAGCTGTATACTTACAATGAGTGGATTTCATTGTATTGAATTATACCCCAATAAAGCTGTTATGGAATGCTAAACCATAAAAACAAACCCCCAAACACAGCAACGAGGCAGTTAGTGTTTCCCAGGGATCAGCTGAGGTGACAGTTGCATTGTGCAAAATGATTCCTGTGACCCAGAGCATAATTAATGTTTACATACTGCTTTAATGCAGCCTTGGAGGGCAGGTGACTTGCACCTTGAAACTTGAAGATCTTGCTAGTGTTGCTTGTAATTAAGCTAAAGTAGTTGTATAAATAATAAAGATGTGAGTAAATTTACGGAGATGCCAAGTAAATGAAGGAGATGAGCGAACACCGCGAGACTGAAGCTGGGAGGGGCGTAATGGAAGTCATCCAATCCAAAACTGCCGGAATGGAGACCTTGCCAATGGATGGGTTTAAAAAACGAAAAGTGCATTTTACAGAAACGAAATAAGGATCCATCATAGGATCCAGTTTATGGTCAACACTCAACACCGGCACGTCCACCAAGTAATGTGCGTCTGCAGGAGGCGCCAATGTGTGCTGCTGTGTTTTGTGTGTGACGTGCAAAGTCCTGGTCCTTGAGCAGATGGGGGCACTGGCTTTTCCACAGCTGTCTTTTTAAATCTAGGAGAGAAAAGCTTCTGTTGACGAGCGCTCGGGGCTGCAGGAGGATGGTGGCGTTGAATGGGCTGGCCCTCTGCAGGGGCCGCCTGGTCGGGTCAGTTCCTGCGCTGGCTGTCAAGGTGCGAGTTACACAACCCCTGGAGGTGGCAGTTCATCGTCTTAGAATGGGGTGAGAGCAGCGCCTTTCTTACAGGTGTGTGACCAGGGTTAGAGCAATTAACACACGCACTAGCACTAGGTAAGACTGAAGAAACACTCACTGGATCTACACCTGTGCCAAGGCAGCTCAGTTCGAGGCCCAGGGGACACGGCACGAAGGAAACAAAACGGAAGGATCCTGCTCCCCAGAGGGGAAGGGTGGGAGTGAGGAACAAGGGAAGACCGAGGCCACACAGGCGGACAACGGTGGACGGCACTGCGCGACGGAGAGGGGCCTCCGCCCAGGGAGATGCAGAAGAGGCGGCGCGAGGGCGCACGGAGCTGCAAGGGAAGGGCGGGTGCGGGGCCTGCAGGGGCCGAGCAGGAGGCTGGGGGAAGATTCATTGGAACTCGCCTTGGGCCCCACGCTTGCTCGGGATCTGGATTCCATTTGGCAGAGCGCAGCCGTCCAGTGGATGGGCTTCGGGCGAAGTTCGTAGGCGCCGCTGTCCTCAGCAAGTGAGGTGGGTTCAGTTCTTCTCAGGTGCCTCAACCGTTGAGGAAAGGCGACGGTATAAATACCCTTGATGGCCTTTTCTTCATAACCAGGTGGAGATAGTGGTGGGGTGTTCCAGGCTAGTTTTCTGTGTAACGAATTTGAAGTAATGAGGTGAAAAAACATAAGATTCTGTTTCCGCCCGGTTTCGAACCGGGGACCTTTCGCGTGTTAGGCGAACGTGATAACCACTACACTACGGAAACCTACATGGGCTTCCTGGCCCATCACAATGAGCCACCACACAAGGCCGCATTTTATTTCTCATGGTAACTCTGAGCTTCCTCCATGCGTCCCTTCCAGCTTGGCTAATGGGCATGAGCACGCGAGAAAAGGACCTGTCAGCACTTGGAAGGCTGAGACGGATGGACGGCTGGAGCCCAGGAGGTCGAGGCTGCCCTGAGCTATGATTGCGCCGCTGCACTCCAGCCTGGGAGACAGAGCAAGACTCAGTCTCGAAAGAGAGAAAAGAAAGAAAAAGGGAGAGAGAGAAAGAGAAACAAGAAAAGGAAGTTTTCATGCCCGATGTGGTGGCAGAAGTGGGCATGGGAGTCCTGAGAGAAGGTGTGGTGGCGACCTCAGAGAGACGTGAGGCAGTCGAGCTGTCGGGTTCACAGTGGGCTTGGGGGTTGGGCAGCAGGGGCGCGCTGGCAGCGTTTTCTAAGAGAAGAGACTTTCAGAAGAAGCTGCTTGGGGAATATGAGGCCATGCCTTCGTGAGTGGAACTGGAGCCTGTGGGCCTGGAGAAATTGGAGTGGAATGAAAGAGGAAGTAGCCTACAACACCATTTTTATTGTTGCATTGTTTGGTAGAGCTCCAGATTATCGAAGCAGCCACTGCTGTTGGACATTTAGGTTATTTTCCTCCCATCAACCATGTGAAAGCGTTATGAGGCTACCTCCTTGGCAGCATTTGGTACTTTTCACTCATGACGATGATTATTGTTTAACTTCTAGCCATTCTTCTGGGTATGTAGTATTTCCTCATGGTTTAAGTTTGCATTTAGCTGATGAGGAAAGACGATAAGCACTTTTTCACGTGTATGACTCATTTTTTTAATCTTCCATTGTGAGGTGTCTCTTAAATATCTCTTCCATTAAAAACAAAGAAACAAAAAACAAAGAACCAAAAACTCCCCAGAAACCAAAAACAAGGAACTGCCTTCGCGTGCCAATTTAGAATCTGGCATCTAAAAAAAAAAAAAACAAAAAAAAAAAACAAAGAAAGAAAGGAAGAAAAACAAAAACAACAACAACAAAAAACCACGCCAGGCACGGTAGCTCCCGCCTGTAATCCCAGCACAGTGGAAGGCGGAGGTGGGTACATTGCTTGAGCTCAGGAGTTCGAGACCAGCCTGGGCAATGTGGCAAAATCCCAGCTCTATTTATCAAAAAAAAAAAAAGAAAGAAAGAAAGAAAGAAAAAGGAAAACATAAAACTTAAAGGAAACCAATTTTTCATTTTGAAACAATGATAGTTACACAGAAAGTGGCAAAGAAAACTAAAGGGAGGTCTCAGGCACTGGTCTTTCCCAGTGATGACATCTTATGTAATTGCAGCACGGTAACAAAACCAGGAAAACGGCATTGGTACAATCCGCAGAGCTTACTGGGACCCCTCCAGTTATACATGGATTCGTGTGTGTGTGTGTGTGTGTGTGTCTCTCTACATAGCAATTTTATCACATGTGTAGCTCCCTGTGACTATCACCACAATCAAGATACAGAACTGTTCCATTATCACAGCCAGCACTACACTCTTAGAGCCACACACCCCTACAACTTCGCTTGTCCTACAGTTCCTAACTCCTGACAACCACGAATCTGTTCAATGTTTCTAAAAATTTATTATGTCGAGAATGTTATACAAATGTAATAATAGAGCACGTGGTCTGTAGCAACTGGCTTTTTTCGTTTAGCATAATTCCCTTGAGATCCAGTCTAATTGTATCAATACAGTAATTCATTTATTTTTATTGATGAGTAGCATTTCAAGCTATAAATACTCCACAGTTTGTTTAATCATCCACCAGTTGAAAGTTTGCACTGTTTTCAGTTTGGCTATTGTATTGCTTTTCTCTGGGATAAATGGTTGAATGCAATTGCTAGGTCATATGCTCAGTGCATTTTTAGTTTCTGAAGAAATGACCAATCTATTTTCAGAGTGGCTGTATCTTTTCACATTTCCACGAGCCTTCTATGAGATTTGGTTTCTCTGCACTCTTGCTGGCATTGATGGTATCTCATTTTTTTGAGATACCGGCAGGGCGCAGTAGAGGTGGGGAGTACGTTGACTGCCCGGGCCGGGGTAAGGGGAGGGTCTCGCTGTGCTTCCCAGGCTGCTCTTGAACTCCCGGGCTCAAGTGATCCTCCCGCCTCAGCTTCCGGGATGGCTGGGATCACAGCTTGCACAACTACGCCTGGCTGCTTTTTAATTTTAGCTGTTCCAACAGGTATATAGTGATAGCTCCCTTTCGTCTTAATTTGCATTTCCTGAATGGCTAGTGCTGTTGGACACCTTATGTACTTCTTTGGTACCTTCATTTCCCTTTCTATATAATGTCTCTTCATATTTTTGCCCATTTTCTAAATGGATTTTTTTCTCTTTTTAGAAATTGTAATAACATATACACAACATAAAATTGCCATTTCAACTGTTTGAAATGTACGTGTCAATAGCATTAAGTACATTCACATTCTTATGTAATCATCACCACTAGCCTCAATGTTTTAATCATCCCATATAGAAACAGTATAGTCGTTAAACAACAACTCCCTGTTCCTTCCTCACGCAGCTCCAGTAACTCCCGCTCTTCTGTCCCTATGAATCTGACCATACTATTCCTCATAAGTGGAATCACCCCATATTTGCTGTTTTGTGTCTGGCTTACTTCAGTCTGCGTAAGATTAAAGGTTCATCCATATTGTAGCATATGTCCGGACTTCATTCCTTTTTAAGGCTGAATAATAGCCCATCGTGTGTATACACTACATTTTCTTTATCCACTCAATTATTCGATGGACATTTTGGTTGTTTTCACCTTTTGGCTGTTGTGAATAATGCTGCTATGAACACTGCTGTACAAATATCTTTTCCACTCCCTGCTTTTAATTATTTTGTGTTTATACCCAGAAGTAGAATTTCTGGATCATATGGTAATTCTGTTTAAAGTTTTGAGGGCCCATAAAGCTATTTTCTACAGTGGCTGTATCATTTTACAATCCTGTCATTAACTCACAAAGGTTCCAATTTGTCCACATTCTCACCAACATTTGGTTACTTCCTGTTTTTCTGAAAATAGCCCTGTTAATGACTGTGAGGTGGTATCTTCTTGTGGTTTTGATTTGCATTTCCCTGACGATGAATGATGTTGAGCAGCTTTTCATGTGCTTATCCCCATTTCTATATCTTCTTTGAAGAACTGTGTATTCTAGTCTTTTGTCCTTTATTTTATTGTTTGTTTGTTTGTTTTGAGATGGAGTCTCGCTTTGTGACCCAGGCTGGAGTTCAGCAGTGCAATCTCGGGTCATTGCAACCTCCGCCTCCCGGGTTGAAGCAATTCTCCTGCCTCGGCCTCCCAGGTAGCTGGGACTACAGGCACGTGCCACCATGCCCAGCTAATTTTTGTACTTTTAGTAGAGACGGGGTTTCACCATATTGGCCAGCCTGGTCTCGACCTCCTGGCCTCAAGTGATCCACCCGCTTTGGCCTCCCAAGGTGCTGGGATTACAGGCATCAGCCACCGTGCACCCAGCCTTTGCCCTTTATTTTAATTGGGTTGTTTATTTTTTGTTGTTGAGTTGTAGGAGTTTTTCACATATTCTAGATATTCATCAGTTATCAGTCACATAATTTGCTAACAGTTTCTCCCATTATGTGGGTTGCCTTTTTGTTCCGTTGATCGTATGCTTTGATGTACCAGTTGTTTGAATGTTTTTTGTTTTGTTTTGTTTTGTTTTTTAATTTTTTTTGCAATGAAGTCTCAAAGTGATCTGCCCACCTAGGCTTCCCAAAGTGCTGGGATGACAGCCGTGAGCCACCGCGCCCGGGCTGTTGAATGTTTAGTCATGAGAGGGTGTTGAATTTTGTCCAATACTTTTTCTGCGTCGATTGCATTGATTGTGTTGTTTCCTTCTTTCACTCTTTTAATATATAGGATTTTTTCTCAGTGCTGAGTTTTGATTATTCTTTGTATAGCCCAGCTACAAGTCCTTTGTCAAATATGTCCTTTGCAAATATTTTCTTTTCAAGTAGTTTTTGTTTTGTGTTGTTTTTGTGTTTTGAGACATAGTCTCGCTCCATTACCCAGGCTGGAGTGCAGTGGTGCCATCTCAGCTCACTGCAACCTCCACCACCCGCATTCAAGCAATTCTCCTGCCTCAGCCTCCCAAATAGCTGGGATTACAAGCCTGCACCACCGCACCCGGCTAATTTTTGCATATTTAATAGAAACCGGGTTTCACCATGTTGGTCAGGCTGGTCTGAAACTCCTCCCGACCTCAAGGGATCTGACCACCTCAGCCTCCCAAAATGCTGGGATACAAGGGTCAGCCACGCACCGTGCTTCAAGTAGTTTTTGATAAATGTGCAAAAGCAATCCAACCGAGAAAGGATCGTGTTTCCAACAAACAGGGCTGGAGCAGCCATAGGCCAAACTAATGAACCTTAGCCAAGCCTCACAGCTGAGACAAAAATGAACTCAAAGGAGATCGTGGGCTTTAATGTCAGATTTAAAACTATACAACTTCAAAAAGACATAGGAGATAATCTAGACCTAGAGCTGGGTGAAGAGTTCTTTGACTTGACACCAAACAGGAAAAAAAAAAAAAAAAATGGTGAGTTGGACTTCACCAGAAACAAATACTTCTCTGTGAAGACTCTGTGAGGATTAAAAAGTGTTTTTGAAGTAAAACAAAAGATCTGGAGAATCATGGGTACTATTGCAAAAACAATGCTCTTTAGCCGTACACCTGAAGATCCTGGTGTCAGAGCTTGACCAACCTCTAGTCAGGAACACATTTCACAGCAAAAAAAAAAAAAAAAAAAAAAAGGAATGGATGTACAGGGTTTCTCTCCGCTTTTTTTTTTTTTTTTTTTTTTGAGACAGGGTCTCGCTCTGTTGCCCAGTCTGGAGTGCAGTGGCGCGATCTCGGCTCACTGCAAGCCCTGCCTCCCGGGTTCACGCCATTCTCCTGCCTCAGCCTCCCAAGTAGCTGGGACTGCAGGCACCCGCCACCGCGCCCGGCTAATTTTTTTTTGTTTTTAGTAGAGATGGGGTTTCACCGTGTTAGCCAGGATGGTCTCGATCTCCTGACCTCGTGATCCGCCCGCCTGGGCCTCCCAAAATGCTGGGATTACAGGCGTGAGTCACCGCGCTTGGCCGGCCCTGGTTTATTTATTTTTATCTTTCTTTAAAGTGAGAGTGTGGAAGGCTTCCCCAGCACTCACGCCGGCTTCCCAAAGAGGGCCGATGTGGGTGACTTTCTGAGTGACCCCCCAAAGCAAATCCCGAGGCCTGCACTTCGTGAATCTTCTCCACTAGGGCGCTGGTGGAGCGGTTTCCCAGCCAGTGCCTCTGGCCCAGCGAATCCTGCTGGAAGGCGGTGGTTCTGCGATGCCCTGTGGATTCGCCCCAATGCCTTGTTGGCCCGAGGACCCTAGCGATGTTGTATAAAGAAAGGAAATAATTAAGTATAGGACCAGGAGAAAGATAGCAGGGCCGGGAGGTCTAAGGCTCTGGATTAAGGCGCCGGTGTCTTCGGAGGCGTGGGTTCGAGTTCCACCTCTGCCAGCTTGTTGTGATTTCTCCATTTTGTCCCCCCATGGGTTGCAATAGGAGGATTCATTGGAACTCGCCTTGGGCACCACGCTTGCTCAGGATCTGGATTCCATTTGGCAGAGCGCAGCCGTTCAGTGGACCGGCTTTGCGAAGTTCGTTGGCGCCGCTGTCCTCAGCAAGCGAGGTGGGTTCAGTTCTTCCCAGGTGCCTCAACCGTTGAGGAAAGGCAACGTTATAAATACCCTTGATGGCCTTTTCTCCATAACCAGGTGGGGATAGTGGTGGGGTGTTCCAGGCTAGTTTTCTGTGTAATAACTTTGAAGTAATGAGATGAAAAACGTAAGTTTCTGTTTCCGCCCGGTTTCGAACCGGGGACCTTTCGCGTGTTAGGCGAACGTGATAACCACTACACTACGGAAACCTACATGAGCTTCCTGGCCCATCACAATGAGCCACCACACAAAGCCGCATTTTATTTCTCATGGTAACTCTGAGCTTCCTCCATGCGTCCCTTCGAGCTTGGCTAATGGGCATGAGCACGCGAGAAAAGGACCTGTCAGCACTTGGAAGGCTGAGACGGATGGACGGCTGGAGCCCAGGAGGTCGAGGCTGCCCTGAGCTATGATTGCGCCGCTGCACTCCAGCCCGGGAGACAGAGCAAGACTCAGTCTCGAAAGAGAGAAAAGAAAGAAAAAGGGAGAGAGAGAAAGAAACAAGAAAAGGAAGTTTTCATGCCCGATGTGGTGGCAGAAGTGGGCATGGGAGTCCTGAGAGAAGGTGTGGTGGCGACCTCAGAGAGACGTGAGGCAGTCGAGCTGTCGGGTTCACAGTGGGCTTGGGGGTTGGGCAGCAGGGGCGCGCTGGCAGCGTTTTCTAAGAGAAGAGACTTTCAGAAGAAGCTGCTTGGGGAATATGAGGCCATGCCTTCGTGAGTGCAGCTGGAGCCTGTGGGTCTGGAGAAACTGGAGTGGAATGAAAGAGGAAGTAGCCTACAACACCATTTTTATTGTTGCATTGTTTGGTAGAGCTCCAGATTATCGAAGCAGCCGCTGCTGTTGGACATTTAGGTTATTTTCCTCCCATCAACCATGTGAAAGCGTTATGAGGCTACCTCCTTGGCAGCATTTGGTACTTTTCACTCATGACGATGATTATTGTTTAACTTCTAGCCATTCTTCTGGGTATGTAGTATTTCCTCATGGTTTAAGTTTGCATTTAGCTGATGAGGAAAGACGATAAGCACTTTTTCACGTGTATGACTCATTTTTTTAATCTTCCATTGTGAGGTGTCTCTTAAATATCTCTTCCATTAAAAACAAAGAAACAAAAAACAAACAACCAAAAACAATCCCCAAAAACAAAAAACAGAGGAACTGGCCTCGCGTGGTGGCTCACACCTGTAATCACAGCACTTTAGGAGGCCGAGGCAGATGGGTTATTTGAGCCGTTGAGTTCAAGGCCAGTCTGGGCAATATATTGGGATACCATCTCTACAGAAAATCCCAAAATTACCCAGGAGTGGCGGCGCACACCTGCAGTTTCTGTAGTTACTCAGGAGGCTAAGGTGGGAGTATGGGTTGAGCCTGGGAGTTTGAGGCTGGAGTAAGCAGAGATGTCACTGGCAGCAGCCAGGACAACAGAGCGAGACCCTGTTCCAAACACATACACACACACACACACCCCCCCAAAACACTCTCCTATTTTTTTTTTCCTCTTCATCTGGAAACTTTTAAATTTTAGCGTGCATGTTTAAGTGTAAATTCTATTTCATACTAATTTTTTGTTATAGTGTGAGTTTGGGATCAAGGTTAATTTCTTTCCCCTGTGGATATTCAATTGTTCCTGAACCAATTGTCGCAAAGACATTATTTCCTCAACGAACTGCTTTGGTGCCTTTGGTGAAAATCAAATAACTGTGTATATGTGGACCTCAATATTTTTGTTCATTTTTGTTTTTCAGTTAAAAATTTCAAATAGGCCAGGCATGGTCGCTCACCCCTGTAATCCCAGGACTTTGCTAGGTTGAGGCAGGAGGACTGCTTAAGGCCAGGAGTTGGACACCAACCTGTGCAACATAGCAAGATCACATCTCTACAAAAAAAAAAAAAAAAAAAAGAAGAAAAAGAAAAAAAGTTAGGTGGACATAGTACTGGGTGCTTGTAGTCTCACCTACTTGGGAGGCTGAGGCAGGAGGATTGCTTGGGCCTGGGAGTCCAAGGCTGCAGTGAGCTGTAATCACACCACTGCACTGCTACCTGGATGACAGAGTGAATCCCTGTCTCTCAATAAATAAATAAATAAATAAATTTTTGCATCATGTGAATATTCCATTTTTTCTATCCATTGATAAATGGGTAATCATTTATGTTTTTTCCACTACTTTTTATTTTATTTTATTTTATTTTATCTTATTTTATTTCGAGATGGAGTCTTGCTCTGTCACCAGGCTGGAGTGCAGTGGTGCAATCTTGACTCACTGCAATCTCTGCCTCCCGGGTTCAAACGATTCCCCTGCCTCAGCCTCCGGAGTAGCTGGAACTACAGGCATGCACCACCACACCCAACTCATTTTTGTTTTTTGGTAGAGACAGTGTTTCACCATGTTGGCCAGGATTTCTCCATCTCCTGACCTTGTGATCCGCCTGCCTCAGCCTCTGAAAGTGCTGGGATTACAGGCGTGAGCCACTGTGCCCGGTCTATTTATTTATTTATTTATTTTAAGACAGGTTCTCACTCTGTCACCCAGGCTGGAGAACAGTGGTGGCATCACAGCTCACTGCAACCTCTGCCTCCTTGTTTCAAGTGATCCTCTCACCTCAGCCTCACAAGTAGCTGGGACCATAGGCGCACACCACCAGATGTGGCTACTTTTTGTATTTTTTGTAGAGACAGGGTCACTATGTTGCCCAGGCTGGTCTGAAACTTGGCCTCCAGCAACTCACCCGCTTTGGCTCCCTAAAGTGCTGGGATTACAGGTGTGAGCCACCTTGCCCACCCTTCTTTCCACTTTTTTGCTATGATGAATAATGATCCTATGAACATTTTGTGTACAATTTTTTACATGAACACATGTTTTCAACTCTTTTTCGTATATACCTAAGAGTGGAATTGATGGATAGTATAGTAACCCTATGTTTAACTCTTTGGCATAGAAAGTGAAACTTGCAACTGCAATTTCACCACTACCGTTTATTTATATGACATTTCCAGAAAAGGCAGATGAAAACAGAGAGAAAGCAGATTGCTCTGTCTAGGGCTGAGGCCGAAACCCGGAGTTGGCTGCAGATGGGCATGCTGGGAATTTTTCTGGCAAAGGAACTGTCCTAAAAGTGGATGGTGGTGATGGTTGCAGAACCTATGCAGTGACTAAAAATCACTGAGCTGTATACTTACAATGAGTGGATTTTATTGTATTGAATTGTGCCCCAATAAAGCTGTTATGGAATGCTAAACCATAAAAACAAACCCCCAAACACAGCAACGAGGCAGTTAGTGTTTCCCAGGGATCAGCTGAGTGACAGTTATAGTGTGCAAAGTGATCCCTGTGGCCCAGAGCATAATAATGTTCACATAAGGCAGCCTTGGAGGGCGTTATGTTCACATAAGGCAGCCTTGGAGGGCAGGTGACTTGCACCTTGAAACTTGAAGTTCTTGCTAGTGTTGCTTGTAATTAAGCTAAAGTAGTTGTATAAATAATAAAGATGTGAGTAAATTTACGGAGATGCCAAGTAAATGAAGGAGGTGAGCAACCACCGCGAGACTGAAGCTGGGAGGGGCGTGATGGAAGTCATCCAATCCAAAACTGCCAGAATGGAGACCTTGCCAGTGGATGGGTTTAAAAAACGAAAAGTGCATTTTACAGAAACAAAATGAGGATCCGTCATAGGATCCAGTTTATGGTCAACACGGGCACGTCCACCCAATAGTGTGTGTCCGCAGGAGGCGCCAATGTGTGCTGCTGTGTTTTGTGTGTGACGTGCAAAGTCCTGGTCCTTGAGCAGATGGGGGCACTGGCTTTTCCACAGCTGTCTTTTTAAATCTAGGAGAGAAAAGCTTCTGTTGACGAGCGCTCGGGGCTGCAGGAGGGTCGTGGCGTTGAATGGGCTGGTCTTCTGCAGGGTGCGCCTGGTCGGGTCAGCTCCTGCGCTGGCTGTCAAGGTGCGAGTTACACAAGCCCTGGAGGTGGCAGTTCCTCGTCTGTAAAATGGGGTGAGAGCAGCGCCTTTCTTACAGGTGTGTGACCAGGGTTAGAGCAATTAACACACGCACTAGTACTAGGTAAGACTGAAGAAACACTCACTGAATCTACAGCTGTGCCAAGGCTGCTCAGGTCCAGGCCCAGGGGACACAGCACGAAGGAAACAAAACGGACGGATCCTGCTCCCCAGAGGGGAAGGGTGGGAGTGAGGAACAAGGGAAGACCGAGGCCACACAGGCGGACAACGGTGGACGGCACTGCGCGTTGGAGAGGGGCCTCCGCCCAGGGAGATGCAGAAGAGGCGGCGCGAGGGCGCTCGGAGCTGCAAGGGAAGGGCGGGTGCGGGGCCTGCAGGGGCCGAGCAGGAGGCTGGGGCGAGGCCCGTACGTACTCCCAGCAGCGTCAGGAAGGAGACAACCCTGGATAATGGGCCCGTTTTCCGCAGCCTCGGCTTCTGGTTTGTGTTCAGGAAAAGCCCGCGCTCAGCCCCATATCAGCGACTCCCAGGAGCGAGCGCAGTTCGCGCTGCACCCGCTCCTCCTCCTCCTCGGCTCCCGCCTTTGGAGCAGCGGCATCCCCGCGACTTCCCGGTGTCCGCGCTTCCTTCCAGGTCTTGTCAACGGGAAAGCGTCTAACAGCGGTTCAAGGAACCGCCTCTGGGCTGCGTCGGAGCGGGGAACATCCCTTGGGAACGGCAGCGCGTCCTCTGGTCGCGCCCAGGAACTTCCCGATCCTGCGAGTCCGCTCGCGGGTGTCTCCCAGGCCGACGCCGGCCCAGTTCACTCGCAGCTCGCCCGGGTGGAGGACCTGGAGCCTCTGCGGCTGACCCGAAGCCAGGGGTCCCCTGCACCTTCTCGAAACGGCTGCAGGGAGACCTGCCAGGCGCGCCTGGGAGTCGGGCAGCGCCGCAGTCCCTCTCGCTGAACGCGATCTGCCCCTGTCTGCTGGACCTCTCCTGGGCCAGGGGTCGGCGCGGTACTGTCCCCGCGGCAGCCCTCAGCCAGTTCCAGGCGCCACCTCCCTGGATGGGCCCGCTATTGGGGAGGGCCATCCCCTCTCAGAGTTGGTCTCAGCACGGAAGAGAGCCTGCGTGCTCATTGTTTTCCCAAACCCATCTGTATGCTACACTGTGTCCTGGATAGGGTGAGGCTGGAGCTCAGAGAGAGACAGAAGGTGCTGAAGGAGTTGAGTGGGGGTGGCGTGGTGTCTTTCCTCTGGGGGCTCACGCAGGTTTTCTGGAGAAGGCGGTGTCTGAGCAGATGGGGCTTCAGAGCGAGCTCCCTGTGAGCTATAAGCTTGTGTGGGCAGCAGCCAGCCAGGCAGCCCATCATCACCTGTATCTGGGAGGTCGCGCTGGGCTTGGGTTTCCTTGAGGTTTCACCCTGGGCATGGGCCTGGGAGTGCCAGGGCCGTCTGTGAAAACGTCTGTTGGAGTTTCCTAGGGCTGCCAGAACAAAATAGCACAGCCTGGGACTTCAACAATACGTGTTAATTTTCTCCCCGGTCCAAGGTCAAGCCCCTGGCAGGCTCGGTTTCTTCTGAGGCTTCTCTTTTTGGTTTGCAGGTGGACGCTGCTGGCTGTTTCCACACCTGGTTGGTTTGTTTTTTGAGACAGAGTCTCACTCTGTCTCCCAGGCTGGAGTGCAGTGGTGCAATCTCACCTCACTGCAACCTTTGTGTCTTTTTGGGTCCAAATTTCCTCTTCTTATAAAGGACACCAGTCAAATTAGTTTGGGGCCTACCCTAGTGACCTCAGTTTAGTGTAATCGCCTCTTTAAAGGCCGTATGTCCAGATACAGTCCTATTTTGAGGTCCTAGGGTTCGGATCTCTAAGATATGAATTATTTTAGGGGGAGGGGTGGGACCCCGTGGAGCCTAGCAAGATTTTTCAGGCCTCAAGTCTCCAGCTGAGCAGCAAGGCAGAGTCCAAACTGCAAAGGGAGACTCTGGGTGGGGGGGGGGGGGTTCAAAAATGGGATCTTCCTGTGTCACCTTAGGCTAGAAGTGAAAGGAAGTGATCTTTTGCTGGTTGTTTCAGCATCCATAAGGAGAGACTGGGTTGGCGCTGCCTTTGCCGCTTTGGAAAGCCATTTGGATTCATTTCCAGCGTTACACATTTCTGGAAGCGATGCATACCCAGGCCCTGGGCACAGTTTGGGGACCCACTGTGTGACCACAGGCCAGCCACTCCCATCTCTGAGCCTGTTTTCACATCAGCAAGATAAGAGGATGAATGAGATGATCACTAAGGTTCCTGCTGGCTCTAAACTCTCAGCTTTCCTGTCACTGAGTTTCATCCTGTTTCTAAGATCTCTGCTGAATATCCTGCCCTTCAGCAGAGTGAGTGAAGGCGAAGATAAAGAGCCAGTTTTCTGGGATGTCCTTCAGTACAGGTGGAGAAGGTGGCCCATGTGACAGAGATGGGGCACTCACCCCCAAACGCCTCCCAGCATCCTCCCGGCATGGCTCTTCTTCCTATCTCTTTGACCCCCTAGAGCCTTGGGCCTGGGCCACAGTGGGAGCTCACAGCTGTCTGTCATCAGAGTCACTCCACCGCTGGCTCAGCTGCTCTGGGCTGGGGCAAAGCTGACCACTGTCTCAGAAGGACCCGCATGGTGTCCCAGAAGACAGGGAGGGCCTTGGGTAGACTGGGCCCTGCTTACTCCTCTCAGGACAGAGTCTGAGTAAGTTGGCCAGAAAAGCCATTGTCATCATTTGAGCTGGCCCTCAAAGACAGGAGCTTAAGGAGCAAAAGTGCAGATTGGTATAAACTGTCCCAGTGTCCTGGAGGGGGCCTCTGAGGTCACTTGGACAAACGCCCACAGTGTCTTCTGGGGAAACCAGGAGTTGAAGGCTGTGCTGCCTGTGGGCCTCCCCCTCTGCTCTAGTCTCTGTGGAGAGGTGTGGGTGAGGAGGTTCCTAATCTAGGTCCTATCTGGAACCTCTTTCCTCCTGATCACCTGACTCTAGGTCCTGAGTTTAAAACACCAGTTTTCCCACCCAGGCATAGGCTAATCAAACTCTTGCATTCATTTCTGCTCAGGATTGGCCTGCACAGGCCGTTCTTTAGCCTTTAAACTTATCCACGTCATTAAGTTCATTTATCTGTTCCCTGCTCTGCCCACACTCAGACATCCCCACCATGTCTGCTGTGTGAGCAGGGCTGTGCTTGCCAGGGCACCTGGGTCTGTGAGGGTGCAGGCGCCTCTAGACCATCAATCTCGGCCTCATCTCCTTTTTTCCCACTGGAGTCTCTTGGCTCATCCACATGGCTGCCCACCCCCATTGACGATGCACATCCTGGCCCCCACGCCCATTGACGATGCAGGTCCTGGTCCCACGCTCACTGACGATGCACGCCCTGCCCCCCACCCCCATTGACGATGCACGCCCTGCCCCCCACGCCCGTTGACGACGCACGCCCTGCCCCCACGCCCATTGACGATGCAGGTCCTGGTCCCACGCCCACTGACGATGCACGCCCTGCCCCCCACGCCCATTGACGACGCACGCCCTGCCCCCCACGCCCATTGACGATGCACGCCCTGCCCCCCACCCCCATTGACGATGCACGCCCTGCCCCCACGCCCATTGACGACGCACGCCCTGCCCCCCACCCCCATTGACGACGCACGCCCTGCCCCCCACGCCCATTGACGATACAGGTCCTGGTCCCACCCCCATTGACGATGCACGCCCTGGTCCCACGCCCACTGACGATGCACGCCCTGCCCCCCACGCCCATTGACGATGCACGCCCTGCCCCCCACGCCCATTGACGATGCACGCCCTGCCCCCCACCCCCATTGACGATGCACGTCCTGGTCCCCACCCCCATTGACGATGCACGTTCTGGTCCCACGCCCATTGACGACGCTCGCCCTGCCCCCCACCCCCATTGACGATGCAGGTCCTGGTCCCACCCCCATTGACGTCGCACGCCCTGCCTCCCACCCCCATTGACGATGCACGGCCTGCCCCCATGCCCATTGACGATGCACGCCCTGCCCCCACGCCCATTGACGATGCACGCCCTGCCCCCCACGCCCATTGACGATGCACGTCCTGGTCCCACCCCCATTGACGATGCACGCCCTGCCCCCCACCCCATTGACGATGCACGTCCTGGTCCCACCCCCATTGACGATGCACGTCCTGGTCCCACCCCCATTGACGATGCACGCCCTGCCCCCCACCCACATTGACGATGCACGCCCTGGTCCCCCTCCGTGTGGGGGTTTCTTGGGGACGTCCCACCTGGGACCTTGCTGGGTCCAGAAGCCACAGCTTGTGCCCCCTTTTTGGTTATCTGCCTCCGGCTGCCTCTCTCACACATTTAGAACCCGCTGCCTGGCGGCCCCCTCTTCCCTCACCCGACCCACCCCTTCCTCCTCCTCCTTCTGGAGCGGCCTCCCCAGCCCTGCACCTAGTGTGGGTTTGGGAAAAGCCCCTGCATCCTTCTGAGCTCAGGGCCTGCCATAGGACAAAGCCTTGGTCCAGCCGCGATGCCGCCCCCTGCTCCCTGCAGTTCTGTGCTGGAGGGGCTGTGAGCGTGCGCTACCATGGCCAGGGTGCCATCATTTCACTCAGCCATGTGTGGAGGGTGGGTGTCACCCTTGGGTGCCAGCTCAGGACCACACAGACGGAGGACCTTGGGACAGGGACTCTGGGAGCACGGTTGCCTTCTCCAGGGAGGCCCAGACTGTCTGCCCAGGTCCTCATGGAAGTCCCAGCCCTGCGGACATCTGACAGTAACCACGGTGGGTCTTCGGGAGACAGGCCGACCTCCCAGCACCCCAGAAACTCGGGCCTGGGTGTGGCTGTGGGTTAGAGGGGAGGGCCTCGTCCACGGGGACATCAGGCCTCGGGCACTTCCTCGCTGCAGCCCCTGCCCTGCAGCGCCACCTGGCGGGCGCCTGGATGTGGTTTCTGAGGTCCCCACAATTGCGGGCCATCCTCTGCCCAACAGGTGTTTCCCACCACATCCCCACGAGCCCCTTCCCCGCACGTCTGCAACGCCGTCCTCGGCGGGGCCTCTGCTGATCCTCTCCGCAGTGGGAGCTCCTACGCGGTCCTCCTGGGCCGGCCTGCGCTGCCGCCACGCACCTCTCTTTACTGTCGCCAGCCCCCTGCAGTCCATGCTGTTATTATCCCCATGTGACAGGTCAGGATGCCCAGGCACGGAGAGGCTGGCAGCCTTGCCAAGGGCAGCAGGTCAGAGGCTGGAGTGCTCTGCACCCCACTCCCCTCTCTCCTCCACCGGCACTGGATTTGTCTGTATGGCCACATCCCCGGCTATTTCAGACCAGTACGATGGCACAGGTTACTTAAAAACAGACCAAACAGCCGCTTCCGTCCCGGGCTGATTGGGATCGTGGCTCTCTGCTGCCCTCCAGTGGCCGTTGTTTTCCTGGGTAGGGACGGATGCTGACCTCATTGACAGCAGCAGATATTCCTCCGGGGTGTTGGAGGGTCAGACTCTGGGGCACAATGTGATCAGGACAGATCCGAGGCTTTCTGTTTTGGAGATGCCAGCTTAGGTTTCATATATTACACAAACACACACGCAGTCTTTCCAAAGGCAGCTGCAAAACAGTTTTTAAATTTAATATTTTTTATTATATGTTTTATTTATTTATAGAGGCGAGGGTCTCGCTCTGTTGCCCAGGCTGGTCTCGAACTCCTGGGCTCAAGTGATCTGCCCGCCTCGGCCTCCCAAAGTGCTGAGATTACAGGCGTGAGCCCCCTCCCAGGTGAAAGTTAAAAAGTTTTAATTTTTAGAGACAAGGTCTCTCTGTTGCCCAGGTTAGAGTGCAGTGACACGATCATAGCTCACTGCAGCGCCAAACTCTTGGGCTCCAGTGATCCTCCCACCTCAGCCTTCCAAGTAGCTGGGATTACAGGCATGAGCCACCATGCTTGGCTTAAAGCAAGTTTTCATATTCACACAGGCAAAAAACCCTGACCTGCCTGATTGAAATGAAGATTTGTCGCATGTATGTCCCCAAATCTCCCCAGAAGTTGAACGGACCATTTAATAGCAAAGGATTAGGTAAGGTAGTTGGCACAAAACTGACCTGTTAGCATTTTAAACTATTAATTATAGAAAATTTCAAGCATACACAAAAATGAAGCAAGTATCATAAAGTCCCATGTCACCTAACACGCAAAATGTTCCCGTTTTGAAACCGGGCTGTAACAGATTTTTCCATTTTTTCCTTCATTACTTCAAATTTATGACATTGGGGACTAGAACATCCTGCCGCTATCTCCACCTGGTTACAGAGGTACGCGGAGGAAAGGGCATCTACACCGTTGCCTTCTCGCCTCGACCATCGCCACCTAGGAAGGACTGAACCCACATCACTTGCTGTGGACACCAGGGCTGACGACTCGGCACAGAGCCAGTCCACTAGAGAGCTGTGCGCTGCCAAATGGAATCTCTGATCCAGCGCAAGCGTGGGGCCGACGGTGAGTTCCAACGATGTTTTTTTTTTTTTTTTTTTTTTTGTAACCAGTTGGGAAAAGGGGAGGAGTCTCAACAAGCTGGCAGCTGTGGGATTCGAACCCACGTCTCCGAAGCGACTGGAGCCTTGATCCAGGACCTTAGAATGGCTCAGCCACACTACCTTCTTCTTCAGGCCTGCTTGTGTATTTTCCTTCCTTATACAGCGTCCCCAGGATCCCTGGAGCAACAGGGCATTGGGGCGAATCCACAGGGCATTGCAGAACAACCGCACCTTCCAGCAGGATTTCCTGGGCCAGAAGCACCTGCTGGGAACCCGCTCCACGAGCGCCCTCACAGGGAGGATTTGCGAAGTGCAGGCTTAAGAATCTGCTTTGGGAAGGTCACTCAGGAAGTCACTGCAGCCGTCCCCATTTGGGGAGTCGGCACGAGAACAGGAGAAGCCTTCTATACTCTCACTTAAAAGGGAAACACGGAAGACCAGGTGCCATGGCTCACGCCTATAAGCCCAGCACTTTGGGAGGCTGAGGTGGGCGAATCACTTAAGGTTAGGAGTTCAAGACCAGCCTGGGCACCACGGTAAAACCCTGTCTCTACGAAAAATACAAAAAAAATTGTACTTTGACAATAACCCGCTTGAATCCGGGAGGCGGAGGATGCAGTGAGTCGAGATCGTGGCATTGCACTCCAGCCTGGGTGACAGAGTGAGACTCTATCTCAAAAAACAAATAAATAAATAAATAATGAAAATAAAATAAAAAAACCAAAACAGACAACAAACTGTTGGCACTTATTGATTTTATGAATTAAAAAAGCAGAGAAAAAACACCTTTACATCTATTCCTTTTTTTTTTTTTTTTTTGCTGTGAAATGTGTTCCTGAGTAGATGTTAAGCTCTGACACCAGGATTTTCAGGTGTACTGCCAAAGAGCATTGTTTTTGCAAAAGTACCCATGATTATCCTGATCTTTTGTTTTACTTCAAAAACATCTTCTAATCCTTCTGACAGAGTCTTCACAGAGAAGTGTTTGTTTGTGGTGAGGTCCAACTTACCTTTTTTTTTTTTTTTTTTTTTTTCCTGTTTGGTGTCAAGTCAAAGAACTCTTCACCCAGCTCTAGGTCTAGATTTTCTCCTACGTCTTTTTGAAGTTGTGTAGTTTTAAATCTGACATTAAAGCCCACGATCTCCTTTGAGTTCATTTTTGTCTCAGCTGTGAGGCTTGGCTAAGGTTCATTAGCTTGGCCTATGGCTGCTCCAGCCCTGTTTGTTGGAAACACGATCCTTTCTCGGTTGGATTGCTTTTGCACATTTATCAAAAACTACTTGAAGCACGGTGCGTGGCTGACGCTTGTATCCCAGTATTTTGGGAGGCTGAGGTGGGCAGATCCCTTGAGGTCAGGAGTTTCAGACCAGCCTGACCAACATGGCGAAACCCGGTCTCTATTAAATATGCAAAAATTAGCTGGGTACGGTGGTGCAGGCTTGTAATCCCAGCTATTTGGGAGGCTGAGGCAGGAGAATTGCTTGAATGCGGGTGGTGGAGGTTGCAGTGAGCTGAGAAGGCACCACTGCACTCCAGCGTGGGCAATGGAGCGAGACTATGTCTCAAAACACAAAAACAACACAAAACAAAAACTACTTGAAAAGAAAATATTTGCAAAGGACATATTTGACAAAGGACTTGTAGCTGGGCTATATAAAGAATAATCAAAACTCAGCACTGAGAAAAAAATCCTACATATTAAAAGAGTGAAAGAAGAAAACAACACGATCAATGCAATTGACCCAGAAAAAGTATTGGACAAAATTCAACACCCTCTCATGACTAAACATTCAACAGCCCGGGCGCGGTGGCTCACGGCTGTCATCCCAGCACTTTGAGACTTCATCCCCCCCCAAAAAAAACAAAAATTCAACCAACTGTCACATCAAAGCATACGATCAACGGAGCAAAAAGGCAACCCACATAATGGAAGAAACTGTTAGCAAATTATGTGACTGATAACTGATGAATACCTAGAATATGTGAAAAACTCCTACAACTCAACAACAAAAAATAAACAACCCAATTAAAATAAAGGGCAAAGGCTGGGTGCACGGTGGCTGATGCCTGTAATCCCAGCACTTTGGGAGGCCAAAGCGGGTGGATCACTGGAGGCCAGGAGTTCGAGACCAGGCTGGCCAATATGGTGAAACCCTGTCTCTACTAAAGGTACAAAAATTAGCTGGGCATGGTAGCACGTGCCTGTAGTTCCAGCTACCCAGGAGGCCGAGGCAGGAGAATTGCTTCAACCCGGGAGGCGGAGGTTGCAATGACCCGAGATTGCACCGCTGAACTCCAGCCTGGGTCACAAAGCGAGACTCCATCTCAAAACAAACAAACAAACTATAAAATAAAGGACAAAAGACTAGAATAGACAGCTCTTCAAAGAAGATATAGAAATGGGGATAAGCACATGAAAAGCTGCTCAACATCATTCATCGTCAGGGAAATGCAAATCAAAACCACAGGAAGATAACACCTCACAGTCATTAACAGGGCTATTTTCAGAAAAACAGAAAATAACCAAATGTTGGTGAGAATGTGGACAAATTGGAACCCTTGTGAGTTAATGACAGGATTGTAAAATGATACAGCCACTGTAGAAAATAGTTTTATGGGCCCTCAAAACTTTAAACAGAATTACCATATGATCCAGAAATTCTACTTCTGGGTATAAACACAAAATAATTAAAAGCAGGGAGTGGAAAAGATATTTGTACAGCAGTGTTCATAGCAGCATTATTCACAACAGCCAAAAGGTGAAAACAACCAAAATGTCCATCGAATAATTGAGTGGATAAAGAAAATATAGTGTATACACACGATGGGCTATTATTCAGCCTTAAAAAGGAATGAAGTCCGGACATATGCTACAATATGGATGAACCTTTAATCTTACGCAGACTGAAGTAAGCCAGACACAAAACAGCAAATATGGGGTGATTCTACTTATGAGGAATAGTATGGTCAGATTCATAGGGACAGAAGAGCAGGAGTTACTGGGGCTGGGTGAGGAAGGAACAGGGAGTTGTTGCTTAATGACTATACTGTTTCTGTATGGGATGATTAAAACATTGAGGCTAGTGGTGATGATTACATAAGAATGTGAATGTACTTAATGCTATTGACATGTACACTTCAAACTGTTGAAATGGCAATTTTATGTTGTGTATATTTTATTACAATTTCTAAAAAGAGAAAAAAATCCATTTAGAAAATGGGCAAAAATATGAAGAGACATTATATAGAAAGGGAAATGAAGGTACCAAAGAAGTACATAAGGTGTCCAACAGCACTAGCCATTCAGGAAATGCAAATTAAGACGAAAGGGAGCTATCACTATATACCTGTTGGAACAGCTAAAATTAAAAAGCAGCCAGGCGTAGTTGTGCAAGCTGTGATCCCAGCCATCCCGGAAGCTGAGGCGGGAGGATCACTTGAGCCCGGGAGTTCAAGAGCAGCCTGGGAAGCACAGCGAGACCCTCCCCTTACCCCGGCCCGGGCAGTCAACGTACTCCCCACCTCTACTGCGCCCTGCCGGTGTCTCAAAAAAGTGAGATACCATCAATGCCAGCAAGAGTGCAGAGAAACCAAATCTCATAGAAGGCTCGTGGAAATGTGAAAAGATACAGCCACTCTGAAAATAGATTGGTCATTTCTTCAGAAACTAAAAATGCACTGAGCATATGACCTAGCAATTGCATTCAACCATTTATCCCAGAGAAAAGCAATACAATAGCCAAACTGAAAACAGTGCAAACTTTCAACTGGTGGATGATTAAACAAACTGTGGAATATTTATAGCTTGAAATGCTACTCATCAATAAAAATAAATGAATTACTGTATTGATACAATTAGACTGGATCTCAAGGGAATTATGCTAAATGAAAAAAGCCAGTTGCTACAGGCCACGTGCTCTATTGTTACATTTGTATAACATTCTTGACATAACAAATTTTTAGAAACATTAAACAGATTCGTGGTTGTCAGGAGTTAGGAACTGGAGGACAAGGGAAGTTGTAGGGGTGTGTGTGGCTCTAAGAGTGTAGTGCTGGCTGTGATAATGGAACAGTTCTGTATCTTGATTGTGGTGATAGTCACAGGGAGCTACACATGTGATAAAATTGCTATGTAGAGAAACACACACACACACGAATCCATGTATAACTGGAGGGGTCCCAGTAAGCTCTGCGGATTGTACCAATGCCGTTTTCCTGGTTTTGTTACCGTGCTGCAATTACGTAAGATGTCATCACTGGGAAAGACCAGTGCCTGAGACCTCCCTTTAGTTTTCTTTGCCACTTTCTGTGAAACTATTATTGTTTCAAAATGAAAAATTGGTTTGCTTTAGGTTTTATGTTTTCCTTTTTCTTTTTTTTTTAAATAAATAGAGCTGGGGTTTTGCCACATTGCCCAGGCTGGTCTCGAACTCCTGAGCTCAAGCAATGTACCCACCTCCGCCTTCCACTGTGCTGGGATTACAGGCGGGAGCTACCGTGCCTGGTCTGTTTTTTTTTTCTTTTTTTTTTTGTCTTTCTTTCTTTCTTTTTAAGATGCCAGATTCTAAATTGGCTTTGTCTTGTAAGAAGTTAATACTTTTTTTTTTTTTTTCGGTTAGATGGGGAGACACTAGGAGCCCTGCTAATGGCAGGGGCTGTTGTCCGTTCATGAATCTGTGTGATTTTAGAGACCAGTTCCTAGTCCACACTGGGAAGCTCACTGTGGGGTACACAGGGTCCTGACTGAGTGGAAGGTCACATTATTAAAACACAGAATACTCAGCTGAGACCACCTCTGTATGCTCAGGATGAGGGAGAAGGAATGGAAAAATTAGTTGGTAAACAACTGAGAAACTAGTCCTTGCGAAAGCTTCCTGCCTGAAAAGTCACAGCTACAGGCAAACATAGAGCAGCCTGGGAAAAGTCAGACTGTAGAAGCTGCCTGCCTGAAAAAATAACAGCTACTGCAACTGCACAGATAAGCCACAGACAAGCAGGCAAGACAGGCGAAGTCCGGCATAGAAGCCCTCTCTTCTTTGTAGGATTCGCAAGTTCCTAGGAAATAGTTTCCTCCCCTACCAGGCATATACACGGTGGGAACTCGCACAAGGAGGAGGAGGGCTTACCTAAAACAAACCCGCAGTTATACAAGCAAGAGAAGTGGCGCTTTGTGCTTGCTGAGAGACACACCCATAGCTGGATAGAGGGAGTTGTGCAGACAGTTTTATAGAGAGCTAAGAGGAGTTTCCTATAAAAGCTTTTGGATTCAGCTGTAAAAATGGCAATCCACTTGGACTCCCCTCGCTGCTGCAGAGAACTTTCTTCTTTGTCATATTAAACTTTTGCTCCACCTTCACCCTTGTGGCCACTCTCCTTAATCATCTTGGACCCAAGACGAAAATCTCTGGGTGATACCACACAAGAGAGACTGCTACACTGTGCATTTGGCCAGACTGCAACAAGGCCTGTAAACCACAGGTGGGCTTAAGAGCAGAGTATACAGTCACGAGATTCACTCCATAATACCATTGGTAACAAAATATCTGCACCAGGATGCAGTGGCAATCCCAGTTTATCCCACTCCAGCACTGGTTAGGAAAATGTTAGGTCCACCAGAATAGAAATCAGGCTCCTTTCATCTTCTGGAAGCTGAGCCAGACATTCAAATGAGGTCTAGGAAGATTCCATGACACAGAATCTAAGTTGCAAAAGTAAAATTTAAGGGTTTCTCCACAGCAAAATCACCACTAAGAATATACACTTTAGTGGCTCAGGGAAAACGCAACAGAAAGCACACGAGATTTGCTCACTAAATACGGATGGTTATCTCCGAGTTGTGCAGTTTTAGGATGTCTTTTATTCTGATAGATTTTCCTGGATTTTGCTATGGTTTAAGAATGCATTTTTGTAATCAGGAAAATAAAATTGTCTGTACAGTGTGCAAGCAAGTGTGTTTTGACGAAGTTTCTCTTCAAACAGGGTTTATTGAGCAAGCGTGTTTTAAAGGCGGAAAGCTCCAGCAGCAGCACCGAGGGAAGGAAACCTTGGAGATCCGGGCCAGCGTGGTTACTGGGAGACGTTTCTGAAAGTACAGGTGCCACTGCCAAACTAGGTTATGATTTTTTTTAAATTGGGAAATTCTCAGGGCATGCTTAACTTAAGCAATAACAAAAAATAAAAAGGGTGAGTCAGAGAATGGATGTGCAGACTTTCCCTCTCCTATTTTAATTTATAAAATCAATACATGCTCATGGTCTGTTGTCTGTTGTCTTTTTCATAATTCATATACACTTATGGCTTAAATCAATTATAGCAAAGATTGTTCTCTTGTCTGTAAGTACATCAGCATCATCAGGTGCTTCTCAGAGAGTATGGGAACAGAAACGTGGAATCGCACTGTTACTAAACTGTGGTGGCAGAATGCAGGAGGGCACGACTACCTCCTGATGGGGTTTCCATAGTCATCCCTCGCCACATGGCCAGGCTGTGCCCACTCAAGGGAAGGCCAACTGTAATACCAGGCTGATTTATTCCTATAAACTACATTGCAGTTTTTACTGAATGATTATTCCCAGTCTAAACCCACAAAATAAACTTCTTATTTTAAATTATTTATAAATTGGCTGGGCACGGTGGCTCAGGCCTGTAATCCCAGCACTTTGGGAAGCCGAGGTGGGTGGATCACTTGAGGCCACCAGTTCAAGACCAGCCTGGCAAACACAGTGAAACCCTGTGTCTACTAAAAATACAAAAAATTAGTTGGGCATGCTGACACACACCTCTAATCCCAGCTACTCTGAGGCTGAGGCAGGAAAATCACTTGAACCCGGGAGGTGGAGGTCGCAGTGAGCTATTATAGATACAATTTGATTCTACTGCTTATATGTAATACTTGAGAACACGCTGGTATCTGAGTGTTTTCTGCACTTATATGGCGCAGTGAGTTTGCCACTTCATCGTAATGCAATTTCCAGTGGCTCAGTCCTTATCTGCAGCAGCACATAACCTGCACATCAGGCAAACATCCCGTACAGGAAAAATGTCTTTGCTGACAAGTCTGATGAAAGGAAAAAAGGGAGGTTATTATTATTATTATTATTATTATTATTTAAAAAAACAAGAAAACTAAAAGGGAATTGGTGACTGACATCTTTGGATGTTTCTCTCAGTTCCTGCTGTCAGACAATCTGAAGTACTTTTAAGCGTAGCCTGCTCACTAACTCTCAGCCTGACACCCAGCTGTGTGGCCTCCTCTCCACACTCTGCAGGGCGCTTTGGTTGGGCAACAGATTGTGAAGGTTAAAATTCAGCGTGTCTTCATCCATGAGGTCATTCCAAATGAAGATTTGGATTCCATGTCACAGTCCAAGGGCTCAGTGAGCATGCCGTCCAAGTCACTTGGGAACCTCTCCTGGTGGAGGAGGCCCATTCTGCCATAGCCACTGCAGCTGCTCACCGAGGAGTAGCCCCCCAGGGCACTCATCTGCATGGGGTGGGGCAGAGGCACTTGTAAAGGTGTCTCCTCTGGGGTCAGGTGGTTCATACCTGAGGTGTGGGTCTTGGTGTTTACCATGCGAGGCAGGGCACGCCCATCAACTGCAGGTGTCTGCTGAGGGTGTCCAGGGTGGGTATGGGAGCTGGGAGGCATCATTTTGTTGTGAGATGCCTGGCTGCCATAGGTTGCATGACCGAATTAAGGCCCATCATGATGTTCTGGCCCAGATCCTGGCTGCTGGGTGGGGCTATCCCGGGATCAGCTGGTGTCTCCTCCATTATGGAGGATTAGACCCCGGGATCAGCTGGTGTCATAACGTCATTATGGGGAGGAGAGCCAGAAGTCAACAGCTCCTCCAGGAGTCCCGCTGCACAGTTACACGGACCCATACGTCATAACGTCATAACTTGATTTGTGGTCCCGGAGTGTTTCATAGGCATCTGGGGCGAAGGGCTTATATACGACCGGCCCTACGTCTATTTTTTGTAGTTTGGGCGAATTCAGACTGGTGTTTGGTGGCACAAAGGAGTAGCATGGCGTCTGCTGCATCATGGTGCCAGGTAAGGACTGGGTCCACACAGTTAATGATGTTGGTGACCAGAGAAGGTTGAGATTATCCAAACCTTTTCCAAATTTTCAGGATTGCTTGTCTCAGACTGGGTGGAGTAGGGGGCATCTTTGCCGCAGACGGGGGGGACCCCACAGAATGCATGTCCCCATCTCCAAGATCGTCTCCTTTGGTTATAATGGGTGAAAGCCTCCTGGTAATAGTACTAGCATTCGGGCTAGTTCCAGGGCGAAATGGACTCCAGCTATCAAAGTCATCATTGCTGTGAGAGCCAGGGCTTGCAGGCCATCTGGAAAACGAGGGTGCAGGGCTGTCCCCGGCACACCCGCCAACCCCACCTCCACCCCGGCTAGACTGCAGGGATGCTTTTGTCGTGGCATCTCGGCTTTGCTCCGAGTGCATTTGCTGTTGCTGTCCATTGATGCAGCTCTTGTCCTAAGAGATCTGCCACCCTTGCCGCCCTCTGGATCCAGCATCCACCGAGCACTTTTTCCAGTTCCTTCATTCTGCGCGCGAGTCAACTTGCTGTGTAGGGACAGATCACGGTGAAGTGAATTCCTGCAGCCCGCCGAGCTGTTGCTGTCGCCCTTATCCTTGCAGCAGGACACGCTCTTGACCATCCACTCGCAGATCTGCGACAGCGCGAGCCGCTCCTCCGAGCTCTCGTCGGCCCTGGTGCTGAGGTCGGCGTGGGACAGGTTGCGCCACGCGTTGCGATGGGACGAGCTGCTCCTGCGCTGCTGCCCCGCGAGCGGCCCGGCGGAGGCGGGGTCCCGGGCGGGTGCTGCGTTAGCGCCGAGTGCAGGCCGCCCCCCTCGGGCCCTGGAAGTCCCCGCACAGCCCCCGGCGTCCGCGGAAGTCCTCGCTGTCCTGCAGGAGGCTCGGGTTGCTCATGAAGTCGGCGCTGACGGGCGGGGCTGGAGGTGGCCGCGTGGGACCCGCGGAACTCCCGCCCGGGCAGCGGCTGGAAATCCGGGTCCACCACCGCCCCCCGGGGCGCTTCGGCCCTGGGGTCCCCTCCCCTTCCCTCCCCTCCCCTCCTTCCCTCCCCTCCCCCCTCCTTCCCTCTCTCCTCCCCTCCCCTCCTTCCCTCTCCCCTCCCCTCCCCCCCTCCTTCCCTCTCCCCTCCCCTTCTCTCCCCTCCCCTCCCCCTTCTTCCCTCTCCCCTCCCCTCCCCTCGCCTCTCCTCTCCCCTCCCCTCCTTCCCTCTCCCCTCCCCTTCTCTCCCCTCCCCTCCCCCCTCCTTCCCTCTCCCCTCCCCTCCCCTCGCCTCTCCTCTCCCCCCCTTCCCTCGCCTCCTTTCTCCCCTCCTCTCCCCTCCCCTCCCCTCGCCTCTCCTCTCCCCTCCCCTCCCCTCCTTCCCTCTCCCCTTCCCTTCTCTCCCCTCCCCTCCCCTCCTCCTTCCCTCTCCCCTCCCCTCCCCTCGCCTCTCCTCTCCTCCTTCCCTCTCCCCTCCCCTCCTTCCCTCTCCCCTCCCCTCCTTCCCTCTCCCCTCCCCTCCTTCCCTCTCCCCTCCTCCTTCCCTCTCCCCTCCCCTCCCCTCCTTCCCTCTCCCCTCCCCTTCTCTCCCCTCCTTCCCTCTCCCCTCCCCTCTCCTCCTTCCCTCTCCCCTCCTCACCTCTCCCCTCCCCTCCTCCTTCCCTCTCCCCTCCCCTCCCCTCCTTCCCTCTCCCCTCCCCTCCTTCCCTCTCCCCTCCCCTTCTCTCCCCTCCTCACCTCTCCCCTCCCCTCCTCCTTCCCTCTCCCCTCCCCTCCCCTCCTTCCCTCTCCCCTCCCCTCCTTCCCTCTCCCCTCCCCTCCTTCCCTCTGCCCTCTCCTTCTCTCCCCTCCTCACCTCTCCCCTCCCCTCCTTCCCTCTCCCCTCCCCTTCTCTCCCCTCCTTCCCTCTCCCCTCCCCTCCTTCCCTCTCCCCTCCCCTTCTCTCCCCTCCTTCCCTCTCCCCTCCCCTCCTTCCCTCTCCCCTCCCCTCTCCTCCTTCCCTCTCCCCTCCTCTCCTTCCCTCTCCCCTCCTCACCTCTCCCCTCCCCTCCTCCTTCCCTCTCCCCTCCCCTCCCCTCCTTCCCTCTCCCCTCCCCTCCTTCCCTCTCCCCTCCCCTCCTTCCCTCTCCCCTCCCCTCCTTCCCTCTCCCCTCCTCACCTCTCCCCTCCCCCCTCCTTCCCTCTCCCCTCCCCTCCCCTCGCCTCTCCTCTCCCCTTCTCTCCCCTCCCCTCCCCTCCTTCCCTCTCCCCTCCCCTTCTCTCCCCTCCTGACCTCTCCCCTCCCCTCCCTTCCCCGCCTCCCCTTCTCTCCCCTCCCCTCCCCTCCCCACTCCTCTCCTCCCCTCTCTTCCCCCAGCCGCTGGGGAGCCGAGAATCGGAAGAGCAAAGCACCGGGCGGAGCGGGAGGGGGCGAAGAGCCGGCGGACATTCCTGGGACGAGGTCGGTTCCGCGGGGGACGGAAAGAAACTGGGAGCCAGGCGGGGTCGGTGGAAGCGCGATCCCAGAACTGAGCCCGGCTGGGCCGTGCACGGCGAGGCTGCTTGGGGTCCGCAGCGCGGACTGGACGGCGGGCCTGAGCCCCGGGCAGGGGTGGATCCGGGCAGAGCCGGCGCCGCGCTCCCGCAGACAGGGCCGTGGACGGAAGGACGGACGGACCCCGCGGGCCGTGGCTCTCCCCGGAGGCGCGCCCTCTGCTCTGCTGCCTGTGGAGTGCCGCGCCGGGGCTGCAGGACTACGGCCGCCCGACTGACGGGGTCGGCCATGGTTTATTTTTTAAAAATTCTTATTTATTTATTTTTTATTTTTTGAGGCGGAGTCTAGCTCTGTCGCCCAGGCTGGAGTGCAGTGGTGCGATCTCGGCTCACTGCAAGCCCCGCCTCCTGGGTTCACGCCATTCTCCTGCCTCAGCCTCCCGAGTAGCTGGGACTACAGGCGCCCGCCACCTCGCCCGACTAATTTTTTGTATTTTTAGTAGAGACAGGGTTTCACCGTGTTAGCCAGGATGATCTCGATATCCTGACCTCGTGATCCACCCGCCTCGGCCTCCCAGAGTGCTGGGATTACAGGCGTGAGCCACCGCGCTTGGCCGGCCCTGGTTTATTTATTTTTAGCTTTCTTTAAAGTGAGAGTGTGGAAGGCTTCCCCAGCACTCACGCCGGCTCCCCAAAGAGGGCCGATGTGGGTGACTTTGAGTGACCCCCCAAAGCAGATCCCGAGGCCTGCGCTTCGCGAATCTTCTCCGCCAGGGAGCTGGTGGAGCGGTTTCCCAGCTGGGTCCTCTGGCCCAGCGAATCGAACTGCAAGGCGGTGGTTCTGCGATGCCCTGTGGATTCGCCCCAATGCCTTGTTGGCCCGGGGACCCTAGCGATGTTGTACAAAGAAGGGCAATTTGTAAGTAGGACGTCATGAGAAGGACAGCAGGACCGAGCGGTCTTAGGCGCTAGATTAAGGCTCCAGTGTCTTCGGAGGGGTGGGCTCGAATCCCACTGCTGCCAGCATTTTGTCCCTCCATGGGTTACAAAGGGAGGATTCATTGGAACTCGCCTTGGGCCCCTCGCTTGCTCGGGATCTGGATTCCATTTGGCAGAGCGCAGCCGTCCAGCGGACGGGCTTCGGCGAAGTTCGTCGGCGCCGCTGTCCTCAGCAAGTGAGGTGGGTTCAGTTCTTCCCAGGTGCCTCAACCGTTGAGGAAAGGCAACGTTATAAATACTCTTGATGGCCTTTTCTCCGTAACCAGGTGGAGATAGTGGTGGGGTGTTCCAGGCTAGTTTTCTGTGTAATAAATTTGAAGTAATGAGATGAAAAACATAAGAGTCTGTTTCCGCCCGGTTTCGAACCGGGGACCTTTCGCGTGTTAGGCGAACGTGATAACCACTACACTACGGAAACCTACATGGGCTTCCTGGCCCATCACAATGAGCCACCACACAAGGCCGCATTTTATTTCTCATGGTAACTCTGAGCTTCCTCCATGCGTCCCTTCCAGCTTGGCTAATGGGCATGAGCACGCGAGAAAAGGACCTGTCAGCACTTGGAAGGCTGAGACGGATGGACGGCTGGAGCCCAGGAGGTCGAGGCTGCCCTGAGCTGTGATTGCTCCGCTGCACTCCAGCCTGGGAGACAGAGCAATACTCAGTCTCGAAAGAGAGAAAAGAAAGAAAAAGGGAGAGAGAGAAAGAGAAACAAGAAAAGGAAGTTTTCATGCCCGATGTGGTGGCAGAAGTGGGCATGGGGGTCCTGAGAGAAGGTGTGGTGGCGACCTCAGAGAGACGTGAGGCAGTCGAGCTGTCGGGTTCACAGTGGGCTTGGGGGTTGGGCAGCAGGGGCGCGCTGGCAGCGTTTAAGAGAAGAGACTTTCAGAAGAAGCTGCTTGGGGAATATGAGGCCATGCCTTCGTGAGTGCAGCTGGAGCCTGTGGGTCTGGAGAAATTGGAGTGGAATGAAAGAGGAAGTAGCCTACAACACCATTTTTATTGTTGCATTGTTTGGTAGAGCTCCAGATTATCGAAGCAGCCGCTGCTGTTGGACATTTAGGTTATTTTCCTCCCATCAACCATGTGAAAGCGTTATGAGGCTACCTCCTTGGCAGCATTTGGTACTTTTCACTCATGACGATGATTATTGTTTAACTTCTAGCCATTCTTCTGGGTATGTAGTATTTCCTCATGGTTTAAGTTTGGATTTAGCTGATGAGGAAAGACGATAAGCACTTTTTCACGTGTATGACTCATTTTTTAAATCTTCCATTGTGAGGTGTCTCTTAAATATCTCTTCCATTAAAAACAAAGATACAAAAAACAAAGAACCAAAAACTCCCCAAAAACCAAAAACAAGGAACTGCCCTCGCGTGCCAATTTAGAATCTGGCATCTAAAAAAAAAAAAAAAAAAAAAAAAAAACAAAGAAAGAAAGGAAGAAAAAAAAAAACAAAACACGCCAGGCACGGTAGCTCCCACCTGTAATCCCAGCACAGTGGAAGGCGGAGGTGGGTACATTGCTTGAGCTCAGGAGTTCGAGACCAGCCTGGGCAATGTGGCAAAACCCCAGCTCTATTTATTTAAAAAAAAAAAGAAAAAGGAAAACATAAAACCTAAAGCAAACCAATTTTTCATTTTGAAACAATGATAGTTTCACAGAAAGTGGCAAAGAAAAGTAAAGGGAGGTCTCAGGCACTGGTCTTTCCCAGTGATGACATCTTACATAATTGTAGCACGGTAATAAAACCAGGAAAACGGCATTGGTACAATCCGCAGAGCTTACTGGGACCCCTCCAGTTATACATGGATTCGTGTGTGTGTGTGTTTCTCTACATAGCAATTTTATCACATGTGTAGCTCCCTGTGACTATCACCACAATCAAGATACAGAACTGTTCCATTATCACAGCCAGCACTACACTCTTAGAGCCACACACACCCCTACAACTTCCCTTGTCCTCCAGTTCCTAACTCCTGACAACCACGAATCTGTTTAATGTCTCTAAAAATTTGTTATGTCAAGAATGTTATACAAATGTAACAATAGAGCACGTGGCCTGTAGCAACTGGCTTTTTTCATTTAGCATAATTCCCTTGAGATCCACTCTAATTGTATCAATACAGTAATTCATTTATTTTTATTGATGAGTAGCATTTCAAGCTATAAATATTCCACAGTTTGTTTAATCATCCACCAGTTGAAAGTTTGCACTGTTTTCAGTTTGGCTGTTGTATTGCTTTTCTCTGGGATAAATGGTTGAATGCAATTGCTAGGTCATATGCTCAGTGCATTTTTAGTTTCTGAAGAAATGACCAATCTATTTCCAGAGTGGCTGTATCTTTTCATATTTCCACGAGCCTTCTATGAGATTTGGTTTCTCTGCACTCTTGCTGGCATTGATGGTACCTCATTTTTTTGAGACACCGGCAGGGCGCAGTAGAGGTGGGGAGTACGTTGACTGCCCGGGCCGGGGTAAGGGGAGGGTCTCGCTGTGCTTCCCAGGCTGCTCTTGAACTCCCGGGCTCAAGTGATCCTCCCGCCTCAGCTTCCGGGATGGCTGGGATCACAGCTTGCACAACTACGCCTGGCTGCTTTTTAATTTTAGCTGTTCCAACAGGTATATAGTGATAGCTCCCTTTCGTCTTAATTTGCATTTCCTGAATGGCTAGTGCTGTTGGACACCTTATGTACTTCTTTGGTACCTTCATTTCCCTTTCTATATAATGTCTCTTCATATTTTTGCCCATTTTCTAAATGGGTTTTTTTCTCTTTTTAGAAATTGTAATAACATATACACAACATAAAATTGCCATTTCAACTGTTTGAAATGTACGTGTCAATAGCATTAAGTACATTCACATTCTTATGTAATCATCACCACTAGCCTCAATGTTTTAATCATCCCATATAGAAACAGTATAGTCATTAAACAACAACTCCCTGTTCCTTCCTCACGCAGCTCCAGTAACTCCCGCTCTTCTGTCCCTATGAATCTGACCATACTATTCCTCATAAGTGGAATCACCCCATATTTGCTGTTTTGTGTCTGGCTTACTTCAGTCTGCGTAAGATTAAAGGTTCATCCATATTGTAGCATATGTCCGGACTTCATTCCTTTTTAAGGCTGAATAATAGCCCATCGTGTGTATACACTACATTTTCTTTATCCACTCAATTATTCGATGGACATTTTGGTTGTTTTCACCTTTTGGCTGTTGTGAATAATGCTGCTATGAACACTGCTGTACAAATATCTTTTCCACTCCCTGCTTTTAATTATTTTGTGTTTATACCCAGAAGTAGAATTTCTGGATCATATGGTAATTCTGTTTAAAGTTTTGAGGGCCCGTAAAACTATTTTCTACAGTGGCTGTATCATTTTACAATCCTGTCATGAACTCACAAGGGTTCCAATTTGTCCACATTCTCACCAACATTTGGTTATTTCCTGTTTTTCTGAAAATAGCCCTGTTAATGACTGTGAGGTAGTATCTTCTTGTGGTTTTGATTTGCATTTCCCTGACGATGAATGATGTTGAGCAGCTTTTCATGTGCTTATCCCCATTTCTATATCTTCTTTGAAGAACTGTCTATTCTAGTCTTTTGTCCTTTATTTTATAGTTTGTTTGTTTGTTTTGAGATGGAGTCTCGCTTTGTGACCCAGGCTGGAGTTCAGTGGTGCAATATCGGGTCATTGCAGCCTCTGCCTCCCGGGTTGAAGCAATTCTCCTGCCTCGGCCTCCCAGGTAGCTGGGACTACAGGCACGTGCCACCATGCCCAGCTAATTTTTGTACTTTTAGTAGAGACGGGGTTTCACCATATTGGCCAGCCTGGTCTCGACCTCCTGGACTCAAGTGATCCACCCGCTTTGGCCTCCCAAAGTGCTGGGATTACAGGCATCAGCCACCGTGCACCCAGCCTTTCCCTTTATTTTAATTGGGTTGTTAATTTTTTGTTGTTGAGTTGTAGGAGTTTTTCACATATTCTAGATATTCATCAGTTATCAGTCACGTAATTTGCTAACAGTTTCTTCCATTATGTGGGTTGCCTTTTTGCTCCGTTGATCGTATGCTTTGATGTGACAGTTGGTTGAATTTTTTTTTTTTTTTTTTTTTTTGGGATGAAGTCTCAAAGTGCTGGGATGACAGCCGTGAGCCACCGCGCCCGGGCTGTTGAATGTTTAGTCATGAGAGGGTGTTGAATTTTGTCCAATACTTTTTCTGGGTCAATTGCATTGATCGTGTTGTTTCCTTCTTTCAGTCTTTTAATATATAGGATTTTTTCTCAGTGCTGAGTTTTGATTATTCTTTGTATAGCCCAGCTACAAGTCCTTTGTCAAATATGTCCTTTGCAACTATTTTCTTTTCAAGTAGTTTTTGTTTTGTGTTGTTTTTGTGTTTTGAGACATAGTCTCGCTCCATTGCCCAGGCTGGAGTGCAGTGGTGCCATCTCAGCTCACTGCAACCTCCACCACCCGCATTCAAGCAATTCTCCTGCCTCAGCCTCCCAAATAGCTGGGATTACAAGCCCGCACCACCGTACCCGGCTAATTTTTGCATATTTAATAGAGACCGGGTTTCGCCATGTTGGTCAGGCTGGTCTGAAACTCCTGACCTCAAGGGATCTGCCCACCTCAGCCTCTCAAAATGCTGGGATCCAAGCGTCAGCCACACACCATGCTTCAAGTAGTTTTTGATAAAAGTGCAAAAGCAAAATCCAACTGAGAAAGGATCATGTTTCCAACAAACAGGGCTGGAGCAGGCATAGGCCAAACTAATGAACCTTAGCCAAGCCTCACAGCTGAGACAAAAATGAACTCAAAGGAGATCGTGGGCTTTAATGTCAGATTTAAAACTATAGAACTTCAAAAAGACACAGGAGAAAATCTAGACCTAGAGCTGGGTGAAGAGTTCTTTGACTTGACACCAAACAGGAAAAAAAAAAAAAAATGGTGAGTTGGACTTCAACAGAAACAAACACTTCTCTGTGAAGACTCTGTCAGGATTAGAAAGTGTTTTTGAAGTAAAACAAAAGATCTGGAGAATCATGGGTACTTTTGCAAAAACAATGCTCTTTAGCCGTACACGTGAAGATCCTGGTGTCAGAGCTTAACCAACCTCTACTCAGGAACACATTTCACAGCAAAATAATAATAATAATAATGGAATGGATGTACAGGGTTTCTCTCCACTTTTTTTTTTTTTTTTTTTTTTTGAGACAGGGTCTCGCTCTGTTGCCCAGTCTGGAGTGCAGTGGCGCGATCTCGGCTCACTGCAAGCCCTGCCTCCCGGGTTCACGCCATTCTCCTGCCTCAGCCTCCCAAGTAGCTGGGACTGCAGGCACTCGCCACCGCGCCTGGCTAATTTTTTTTGTTTTTAGTAGAGATGGGGTTTCACCGTGTTAGCCAGGATGGTCTGGATCTCCTGACCTCGTGATCTGCCCGCCTCGGCCTCCCAAAGTGCTGGGATTACAGGCGTGAGTCACCGCGCTTGGCCAGCCCTGGTTTATTTATTTTTATCTTTCTTTAAACTGAGAGTGTGGAAGGCTTCCCCAGCACTCACGCCGGCTCCCCAAAGAGGGCTGATGTGGGTGACTTTCTGAGTGACCCCCCAAAGCAAATCCCGAGGCCTGCACTTCGTGAATCTTCTCCACTAGGGCGCTGGTGGAGCGGTTTCCCAGCCGGTGCCTCTGGCCCAGCGAATCCTGCTGGAAGGCGGTGGTTCTGCGATGCCCTGTGGATTCGCCCCAATGCCTTGTTGGCCCGGGGACCCTAGCGATGTTGTATAAAGAAAGGAAATAATTAAGTATAGGACCAGGAGAAAGATAGCAGGGCCGGGCGGTCTAAGGCTCTGGATTAAGGCGCCGGTGTCTTCGGAGGCGTGGGTTCGTGTTCCACCTCTGCCAGCTTGTTGTGATTTCTCCATTTTGTCCCCCCATGGGTTGCAAAAGGAGGATTCATTGGAACTCGCCTTGGGCCCCACACTTGCTTGGGATCTGGATTCCATTTGGCAGAGCGCAGCCGTCCAGTGGATGGGCTTCGGGCGAAGTTCGTAGGCGCCACTGTCCACAGCAAGTGAGGTGGGTTCAGTTCTTCTCAGGTGCCTCAACCGTTGAGGAAAGGCAACGTTATAAATACCTTTGATGGCCTTTTCTCCGTAACCAGGTGGAGATAGTGGTGGGGTGTTCCAGGCTAGTTTTCTGTGTAATAAATTTGAAGTAATGAGATGAGAAACATAAGATTCTGTTTCCGCCCGGTTTCGAACCGGGGACCTTTCGCGTGTTAGGCGAACGTGATAACCACTACACTACGGAAACCTACATGGGCTTCCTGGCCCATCACAATGAGCCACCACACAAGGCCGCATTTTATTTCTCATGGTAACTCTGAGCTTCCTCCATGCGTCCCTTCCAGCTTGGCTAATGGGCATGAGCACGCGAGAAAAGGACCTGTCAGCACTTGGAAGGCTGAGACGGATGGACGGCTGGAGCCCAGGAGGTCGAGGCTGCACTGAGCTATGATTGCGCCGCTGCACTCCAGCCTGGGAGACAGAGCAAGACTCAGTCTCGAAAGAGAGAAAAGAAAGAAAAAGGGAGAGAGAGAAAGAAACAAGAAAAGGAAGTTTTCATGCCCGATGTGGTGGCAGAAGTGGGCATGGGAGTCCTGAGAGAAGGTGTGGTGGCGACCTCAGAGAGACGTGAGGCAGTCGAGCTGTCGGGTTCACAGTGGGCTTGGGGGTTGGGCAGCAGGGGCGCGCTGGCAGCGTTTAAGAGAAGAGACTTTCAGAAGAAGCTGCTTGGGGAATATGAGGCCATGCCTTCGTGAGTGGTACTGGAGCCTGTGGGCCTGAAGAAATTGGAGTGGAATGAAAGAGGAAGTAGCCTACAACACCATTTTTATTGTTGCATTGTTTGGTAGAGCTCCAGATTATCGAAGCAGCCACTGCTGTTGGACATTTAGGTTATTTTCCTCCCATCAACCATGTGAAAGCGTTATGAGGCTACCTCCTTGGCAGCATTTGGTACTTTTCACTCATGACGATGATTATTGTTTAACTTCTAGCCATTCTTCTGGGTATGTAGTATTTCCTCATGGTTTAAGTTTGCATTTAGCTGATGAGGAAAGACGATAAGCACTTTTTCACGTGTATGACTCATTTTTTAAATCTTCCATTGTGAGGTGTCTCTTAAATATCTCTTCCATTAAAAACAAAGAAACAAAAAGCAAACAACCAAAAAGAATCCCCAGAAACAAAAAACAGAGGAACTGGCCTCACGTAGGGGCTCACACCTGTAATCACAGCACTTTAGGAGGCCGAGGCAGATGGGTTATTTGAGCCGTTGAGTTCAAGGCCAGTCTGGGCAACATATTGGGACACCATCTCTACAGAAAATCCCAAAATTACCCAGGAGTGGTGGCGCACACCTGCAGTTTCTGTAGTTACTCGGGAGGCTAAGGTGGGAGTATGGGTTGAGTCTGGGAGTTTGAGGCTGGAGTAAGCAGAGATGTCACTGGCAGCAGCCAGGACAACAGAGCAAGACCGTGTTCCAAACACACACACACACACACACACACACACACACCCCAAACATGTGTCCACACATGGTCTTTCGTCTGTGCACATGCACCCTTGATGGCCCTGTGTGTCCACATTTCCTCCTCTTAGAAGGACACCTGTCAGATTGGATTGGGGACCACCCTAGTGACCTCATTTTAGTGTGACCACCTCTTTAAAAGCCCTATGTCCAATACAGTCACATTCTGAGGGACAGAGGGTTGGAGTGCTAAGATGGATTTTGAGGGAAACATAATTCCACCATAGTAAGATCTTTCAGGCCTGAGATCTCCAGGTGAACAGAACGGCAGGGTCCAAACTGCAAAGGGAGGCTCTGGGGGGTTTCAAAAGTGTCACCTTTAGGCTAGAGGTGTGAGGAAGTGATCTTCTGGGGCTGCTTGGCTGGTTGTTCCAATGCGTCCAGGAGGAGAAACTGGGTTGGCGCTGCCTTTGCCGCTTTGGAAAGCCATTTGGATTCATTTCCAGCGTTACACATTTCTGGAAGTGATGCATACCCAGGCCCTGGGCACAGTTTGGGGACCCACTGTGTGACCACAGGCCAGCCACTCCCATCTCTGAGCCTGTTTTCACATCAGCAAGATGAGAGGGTGAATGAGATGATCACTAAGGTTCCTGCTGGCTCTAAACTCTCAGCTTTCCTGTCACTGAGTTTCATCCTGTTTCTAAGATTTCTGCTGAATATCCTGCCCTTCAGCAGAGTGAGTGAAGGCGAAGATTAACAGCCAGTTTTCTGGGATATCCTTCGTACAGATGGAGAAGGTGGCCCATGTGACAGAGATGGGGCACTCACCACCAAACGCCTCCCAGCATCCTCCCGGCATGGCTCTTCTTCCTATCTCTTTGACCCCCTAGAGCCTTGGGCCTGGGCCACAGTGGGAGCTCACAGCTGTCTGTCATCAGAGTCGTTCCACCGCTGGCTCAGCTGCTCTGGGCTGGGGCAAAGCTGGCCACTGTCTCAGAAGGACCCGCATGGTGTCCCAGACGACAGGGAGGGCCTTGGGTAGACTGGGCCCTGCTTACTCCTCTCAGGACAGAGTCTGGGTAAGTTGCCAGAAAAGCCATTGTCATCATTTGAGCTGGCCCTCAAAGACAGGAGCTTAAGGAGCAAAAGTGCAGATTGGTATAAACTGTCCCAGTGTCCTGGAGGGGGCCTCTGAGGTCACTTGGACAAATGCCCACAGTGTCTTCTGGGGAAACCAGGAGTTGAAGACTGTGCTGCCTGTGGGCCTCCCCCTCTGCTCTAGTCTCTGTGGGGAGGAGTGGGTGAGGAGGTTCCTAATCTGGGTCCTATCTGGAACCTCTTTCCTCCTGATCACCTGACTCTAGGTCCTGAGTTTAAGACACCGGTTTTCAACTCTCAGCAGGGGCTAACTGGACTCCTGCATTCATTTCTGCTCAGGATTAGTCTGCACAAGGCCCTTCTTTAGCCTTTAAACTTATCCATGCCTTTAGGCTCATTTATCTGTTCCCTGCTATGCGCACACTCAGTCATCCCCACCCCCATGTCTGCTGTGTGAGTAGGGCTGTGCTTGCCAGGGCCCCTGGGTCTGTGAGGCTGCGGGTACCTCTAGATCATCAATCTCGGCCTCGTCTCCTTTTTCCCCGCTGGAATCTCTCGGCTTATCCACATGGCTGCCCATCCCCATTGAGGATGCTCGTCCTGGCCCCACCCCCAATGACGATGCTCATCCTGGCCCCACCCCCAATGACGATACTCGTCCTGGCCCCACCCCCAATGACGATACTCGTCCTGGCCCCACCCCCAATGACGATACACGACCTGGCCCCACCCCTGAGGGTTTCTTGGGGACATCCTAGGTGTGATCTCACTGGGTCTGGGCTGCCCCCTCCTCACTGCCTCCTAGGAAGCCCCAGCCCCTGCTCACTTTTCAGTCATCAGGCGCTGGCTGCGTCTCCCACACATTCGGAACCAGCCTCTCCCTTCACCCGCCTGGGGCCCTTCACCTTCTGAAACAGCCTCCCCGGCCCTGCACCTAGTGTGGGTTCGGGAAAAGCCCCTGCATCCTTCTGAGCTCAGGGCCTGCCACAGGGCAAAGCCTTGGCCACCCCGACGCTGCCCCCTGCTCCCTGCAGTTCTGTGCTGGAGGGGCTGTGAGCGTGCGCTACCATGGCCAGGGTGCCATCATTTCACTCTGCCATGTGTGGAGGGTGGGGTGTCATCCTCAGGTGTCAGCTCAGGACCACACAGGCCCTGAGACAGGGATGGTGGGAGCATGGTTGCCTGCTCCAGAGAGGTCCAGACCTGCCTGCCTGGGTCACCCTCATGCAGGTCCAAGTCTGTCAGTGACCACAGTGGGTCTTCGGGAGACAGGCAGACCTCCCACACCCCTGAAAGTTGGGCCTGGGTGTGGCTGTGGGTTAGAGAGGAGGGCCTCGCCCACAGGGACCTCAGGCTGTGGGCACGTCCCCGCTGCATCCCCTGCCCTGCAGCACCCCCAGCTCTGGGTGTGGCTTTTGAGGTCCCCACAATCACACCCATCCTCTGTGTGAAGGTGTTTCCCACCACCCTCCCACAAGCCCCTTCCCCGCACCTCCCCCAACGCCGTCCTCAGCGGGGCCTCTGCTGATCTTCTCCGCAGTCAGTAGGAGCTCCCACGGGGTCCTCCTGGGCCGACCTGTGCTGCCGCCACGCACCTCACTCTCTTTACTGTCGCCAGCCCCCTGCAGTCCATGCTGTTATTATCCCCATGTGACAGATGAGGACACCGAGATACGGAGAGGCTGGCAGCCTTGCCAAGGGCAGCAGGAGGGAGGCTGGAATAGTCTGGACCCCACTCCGCTCTCTTTTTCACCTGCACTAGATCTGTCTGTATGGCGACATCCCTGGCTATTTCAGCCCAATACGATGGCACAGGTCACTTAAATAAAAAAGAAAACAAATCAATAAACAAACATAAACACCTGCACCTGCCCTATGCAGTCTGCGTTCTCCTCTGGTTGGGATCGTGGCTCTCTGCTGCCCTCCTGTGGCCGTTGGTTTTGCTGGGTGGGGACGGGTGCTGGCCTCATTCGCAACAGCAGATACTCATTCCTCCAGGGTCAGGCTATGGGGCTCAACGGGATCAGGACAGATCTGGGCCCCGTGGTTATGGAGATGCCAGCTTAGCTTTCATACATGACACAAACACATACATAGTCTTTCCAAATGGAGGTGTAGAGCAATTTTTAAATTTAAAATTCATATTTTATTTTTAATTGTTCTAGAGATGGGGTTTCGCTATGTTGCCCAGGCTGGTCTCAAAGTCCTGGGCTCAAGTGATCTTCCTGTCTTGACCTTCCAAAGTGCTGGGATTACAGACATGAGAAACCCTGTCCAGCTGAAATGGAACATTTCTAATCTGTAGAGATAGGATCTCTCTGAGTTGCCCTGGCTGGGGTGCAGTGACACTGCAGCGTCAGACTCCCAGGCTCAACTGATCCTCCCGCCTTGGCCTCCCCATTATCAGCTGGGATTATAGGAATGAGCCACCACGCCTGGCTTCAAACAATTTTTCATATTCACACACACACAAAACATTGACCTAACTGATTGCAATGAAGATTTGTCACATCTATGCCCCAAAATCACCCAATGAAATGAACGGACAACTTGATGGGAAAGGATTTGGTAAGGTAGTTGGCAAAAAAAAAAAAAAAACTGGCCTTGAGCATTTTAAACTATTAATTATAAAAAATGTCAGACATACACAAAAGTGAAGCAAGTAACAAAAACTCCCAAGTCCCCCGGCAAGATTCTTGCTTCTTTTTCTCTCCTGTGCTTTCACGTGTGTTTTCTTTTTTATTTTTTGTTTATTTATTTGTTTACTTATTTATTTTCGAGACAGGCTTCTGCTCTGTGGCCTAGGCTGGAGTGCAGTGGCGTGATCATGGGTCATTGCAGCCTCAGCCACCTAAGCTCAAGCAATCCTTCCACCTCAGCCTCCCAAGGAACTCGGCCTCCCAAGTAACCATGCCCGGCTGATTTTCGTATTTTTTGTAGAGATGGAGTTTCACCATGTTGCCCAGGTTGGTCTCCAACTGCTGAGCTCAAGCGATGCTCCGACCTTGGCCTTGGCCTCCCAAAGTGCTGGGATTACAGATGTGAGCTACCGCACCTGCCCCTCACACGTATTTCCTCTCTATATTATTTTCTATTACAGGTGTGAGCCACCGCACCTGCCCCTCACACGTATTTCCTCTCTATATTATTTTCTATTACAAGTGTGAGCCACCGCACCTGCCCCTCACACGTATTTCCTCTCTATATTATTTTCTATTACAAGTGTGAGCCACCGCACCTGCCCCTCACACGTATTTCCTCTCTATATTATTTTCTATTACAGATGTGAGCCTCCGCACCTGCCCCCTCACACGTATTTCCTCTCTATATTATTTTCTATTACAAGTGTGAGCCACCGCACCTGCCCCTCACACGTATTTCCTCTCTATATTATTTTCTATTACAAGTGTGAGCCACCGCACCTGCCCCTCACACGTATTTCCTCTCTATATTATTTTCTATTACAAGTGTGAGCCACCGCACCTGCCCCTCACACGTATTTCCTCTCTATATTATTTTCTATTACAGATGTGAGCCTCCGCACCTGCCCCCTCACACATATTTCCTCTCTATATTATTTTCTATTACAGGTGTGAGCCACCGCACCTGCCCCTCACACGTATTTCCTCTCTACATTATTTTCTATTACAGATGTGAGCCACCGCACCTGCCCGTCACACGTATTTCCTCTCTATATTATTTTCTATTACAGATGTGAGCCACCGCACCTGCCCCTCACACGTATTTCCTCTCTATATTATTTTCTATTACGGATGTGAGCCACTGCACCTGCCCCCCACACGTATTTCCTCTCTATATTATTTTCTATTACAGGTGTGAGCCACTGCACCTGCCCCCTGACACGTATTTCCTCTCTATATTATTTTCTATTACAGATGTGAGCCACCGCACCTGCCTCTCACACGTATATCCTCTCTATATTATTTTCTATTACAGATGTGAGCCACCGCACCTGCCCCTCACACGTATTTCCTCTCTATATTATTTTCTATTACGGATGTGAGCCACTGCACCTGCCCCCTCACACGTATTTCCTCTCTATATTATTTTCTATTACAGGTGTGAGCCACCGCAGCTGCCCCGTCACACGTATTTCCTCTCTATATTATTTTCTATTACACGTGTGAGCCACTGCACCTGCCCCCTCACACGTATTTCCTCTGTATATTATTTTCTATTAGAGATGTGAGCCACCGCACCTGCCCCTCACACGTATTTCCTCTCTATATTATTTTGTATTACAGATGTGAGCCACCGCACCTGCCCCTCACACGTATTCCCTCTCTATATTATTTTCTATTACGGATGTGAGCCACCGCACCTGCCCCTCACAAGTATTTCCTCTCTATATTATTTTCTATTACAGATGTGAGCCACTGCACCTGCCCCTCACACGTATTTCCTCTCTATTTTATTTTCTACTACAGATGTGAGCTACCGCACCTGCCCCTCACATGTATTTCCTCTCTATATTATTTTCTATTACAGGTGTGAGCCACCACACCTGCCCCTCACACGTATTTCCTCTCTATATTATTTTCTACTACAGATGTGAGCCACCGCACCTGCCCCCTCACACGTATTTCCTCTCTATATTATTTTCTATTACAGATGTGAGCCACCGCACCTGCCCCCGACATGTATTTCCTCTCTATATTATTTTCTATTACAGATGTGAGCCACCGCACCTGCCCCCTGACACGTATTTCCTCTCTATATTATTTTCTATTACGGATGTGAGCCACTGCATCTGCCCCCTCACACGTATTTCCTCTCTATATTATTTTCTTACAAGTCTCTAACAGTTGCACATCTCTAAGTTTGCAGTTGCTCACGCTGAGACTAGTTATGCAACTCTTGTTTCATAAGGAGCATTGATTAGTGAACTGAATTGTGTGCCTGGACATGAGAGGACCCTGTGGAACCTTTTTGTGACATAGAACTTACCACATTTCTGGGTGCTAGTGGTGTTCAGTAGATAATTTTCAATGGAATTCCCTGGTCCTTGTGCGGGAAATGAATTAAGGACATCAAGCCTATGCCAATGAAATTCAATTAAAATGAAATAGGAATTTCCCCATTATGGGACTGGATAAGGCAAAGGCTGGTAAAACTTTTGCTTGGGTGATTGTGGTCCAAAATTCTGCATCAGGGAAGGGGGCTGGATTAACTTTGCTCTAAATTTTCTTCCAGTCTAGGGGTTCAGTGGCTATAGGTAAACAGTTCTGGTTGAAACGCTCAAGGTACTCACGGGTTGCAGGGTGCAAAATCCTAGAGAAATCTGAGTGGGCCTGAGGTTAATCAGGGATGCTTCCTGGAAGAGGAGAATTTGGGGCAAATAGAAATGTGTACAAGGCAAAAAGATACGATGAGAATGAGGAGAATACACAGAAAGATATTTGATATTATAGAGCTTAAATTAATTTGGTAGGTTGGGCATTACCTAACAGATATCAGCAAGTGGTCACAGAATACACTAAGATCCATCTACACAATGGAAAATCTTGCAGCCCCGTGACTAAGGAAAGTTACTTCTATTTTCACCAGTCCTTGGAGACACCTCCTCTGGCAGTAAAACCCCCAAGGGAAGGAGGTTCCTGCGACGTTGTTTGCTCATCTCAGCTGCGCCGACAAACCAATCTTTCCCATGGGGAGGTGAAGAGGAAAACTGGACGATGAGGCAGGGACTTATTGATTTGAGCCCTTGCTTCCTCTCCTGTAAAATGGGCATAATATTTTCACCACAGAATGTTTCCTGTGAGAATTAAGCTGAGTGGACAATCTAAAGTCATCCACGGTAGGCCCTGGGTGCCACCTCCCTCCACCTCTCCAAAGCCTGAAGCCCAGCAAACACCTCCCTGGGGTTTAGTCTAATCCTCAGGCCCAGTTCTGGCCTCCTTTCTCTCTGCCTTCGATGGAGATAATTTTTTTCCGTGAAAAGAGAATTCTACTGCAAATATGCGCAAAGGGCAGGTACAGAGCTTGGAAGGATGGATACAAGTCCTGCAAATAGTTCAAACGAAATACTGAAAATAAGTTTTCAAACAGCAGATGAAATTCTGTCGCCATGCTCCAGTCTTCATTCCCCGAAGGGGAAGCAGTTCAGCCAGTTTTCTCCTTACAGAAGCTGAGCTGACACAGAGCGGCACACACTGCTAGGGCGTGGTGAGGAGACAGCAGGCTTGGGGGATTTCCACTGAATACACAAGCAAGCAAATCTCTACCCTGTCCCTCACCATCTCAAAGACAACTTGTATGCTTTTAATACATCTTTATGACGTTTCCAGTGTGAGGAATAGACATTCTCTAAACAGAACTATGAAGTGTTATTTTCTGTCATCTGTAAGTTGTTCATCTAAGACCCTAGTGTTGCGCTATAACTGGTGTGAGACATCATATAAACATCATGCAGGTGGGATCTATGTCTAAGGGCTACAACTGGCGTGAGACATATAAACATCATAAAGGTGGGCTACAACTGGTGTGAGACGTCATATAAACATGATACAGGTGGGATCTATGTCTAAGGGCTACAACTGGTGTGAGACATCATATAAACATCATGCAGGTGGGATCTATGTCTAAGGGCTACAACTGGTGTGAGACATCATACAAACATCATAAAGGTGGGCTACAACTGGTGTGAGACGTCATATAAACATCATACAGGTGGGATCTATGTCTAAGGGCTACAACTGGTGTGAGACATCATATAAACATCATGCAGGTGGGATCTATATATAAGGGCTACAACTGGCGTGAGACATATAAACATCATACAGGTGGGCTACAACTGGTGTGAGACGTCATATAAACATCATACAGGTGGGATCTATATATAAGGGCTACAACTGGTGTGAGACATCATATAAACATCCTACAGGTGGGATCTATATATAAGGGCTACAACTGGTGTGAGACGTCATATAAACATCATGCAGGTGGGATCTATGTCTAAGGGCTACAACTGGTGTAAGACATCATATAAACATCATGCAGATGGGATCTATGTCTAAGGGCTACAACTGGTGTGAGACATCATACAAACATCATAAAGGTGGGCTACAACTGGTGTGAGACGTCATATAAACATGATACAGGTGGGATCTATGTCTAAGGGCTACAACTGGTGTGAGACATCATATAAACATCATGCAGGTGGGATCTATATATAAGGGCTACAACTGGCGTGAGACATATAAACATCATACAGGTGGGCTATAACTGGTGTGAGACGTCATATAAACATCATACAGGTGGGATCTATATATAAGGGCTACAACTGGTGTGAGACATCATATAAACATCCTACAGGTGGGATCTATATATAAGGGCTACAACTGGTGTGAGACATCATATAAACATCCTACAGGTGGGATCTATGTCTAAGGGCTACAACTGGTGTGAGACGTCATATAAACATCATGCAGGTGGGATCTATGTCTAAGGGCTACAACTGGTGTGAGACATATAAGCATCATACGGGTGGGCTACGACTGGTGTGAGATGTCATATAAACATGATACAGGTGAGATCTATGTCTAAGGGCTACAAGTGGTGTGAGACATCATATAAACATCATGCAGGTGGGATCTATACATAAGGGCTACAACTGGTGTGAGACATCATATAAACATCATACAGGTGGGATCTATGTCTAAGGGCTACAACTGGTGTGAGACATCATATAAACATCATACAGGTGGGGTCTATGTCTAAGGGCTACAATTGGTGTGAGACATCATATAAACATGATACAGGTGGGATCTATGTCTAAGGGCTACAACTGGTGTGAGACATCATATAAACATCATACAGGTGGGGTCTATGTCTAAGGGCTACAATTGGTGTGAGACATCATATAAACATGATACAGGTGGGATCTATGTCTAAGGGCTACAACTGGTGTGAGACATCATATAAACATCATGCAGGTGGGATCTATGTCTAAGGGCTACAACTGGTGTGAGACATCATATAAACATCATACAGGTGGGATCTACGTCTATACATAGATCATAGAGCGAAGTCTCCAACAGAGTAAGCACAGAATAAAACATTAGCAAGGAGAGTTAGGAGGCTCAGCTCAACGTCTTCTTCTAGTAGAAGTAATTCCAATTTTAAATAATGAGTGACAGCAATCCCAATGTCTTATTTCTGCGCAGTGCTGATTTACAATGTCCTATATTCATTTTCAATGTATAGTACAAAATAATTAGTACACAAAAGATTGGGAGGAAAAGTTGTTTCTTCATCAGATAAAAAGTACTGATGTTGGCTGTGCGTGGTGGCTCACGCCTGTAATCTCAGCACTCTGGAAGGCAGATTGCTTGAGTCCAGGAGTTCGAGACCAGCCCTGGCAACATAGTAAAACACTGTCTCTACAACAATAGTGGATCTCTTACTAAAAAATTAGTCAGGTGTGGGGCACGCACCTGTAATCCCAGCTACTCAGGAGGCTGAGTTGGAGACTCACCTGAGCCCAGGAGATCAAGGCTGCTATGAGCTGAGATTATGTCACTGCACTCTAGCCTGGGTGGCAGAGTAAGACCTGAAAAAAAAAGGAAGAAAGAGAAAGAGAAAGAGAAAGAGGAAGAGAAAGAAAGAACAAAAGAAAGAAAGAACTGATGTAGTGTTTAAAAAGACCTTCCAAGTCTGTGGGTGTCATAATCCTCATTATTAATGAGGAAACCAAGACTGAAAATGAGAGAATTATTAACCCGACATCCCCAGAACTAAGAGATGGCAGAGCCAGGCACTGGATGCCCTGGGTTCAGTGCTGGCTGCAAATCCTGCAGCGGTCCAGCCCCTTCCTCAGTGCCCCCATCACCTCCCGGTTCCTCAAGCTGTAAATGAGGGGGTTCAGCATGGGAGTAAGGACCGTGTAGAAGATAGAGGCCACCTTGTCATGGCTGGGGACCCGGTAGCGCCTAGGCCTCAGGTAGATGAACATGGCTGCCCCATAGAAGAGGGTGACAGCTGTCAGGTGGGAGGAGCAGGTGGCCAGGGCTTTTTTCCAGGCCTGAGCAGAGTGCATTCGGAGCACAGTCCCTAGAATGCGAGCATAGGAGGCCATGATGATGGAGAATGGGAAGAGAAGCATGAAGACACAGCAAGCAAATATCACCTTCTCAAACAGGGATGTGTCCACACAGGCCAGCTTCAACAAGGATAGCATCTCACAGAAGAAATGGTTCACCTTCCTCAAGCCACAGTAGGGGAAATTCATTACTACCACCATCTGAATCACTCCATCTATTATCCCAAAGGCCCAGGAGCTCCCAGTAATCTGGAGACAGACCCTCTGATTCATGAGGATGGGATAGTGAAGTGGGTGGCTAATGGCCACATAGCGGTCATAAGCCATGAGTCCCAGCAAGAGCCCTTCAGATCCCACAAGACAGACAAAGAGGCCAATTTGCATGCCACAGCCCACAAAGGAGATGGACTTCCTGCCAGACAGGAAGTTGGCTGCCATCTTTGGCACATTGGTACAGACCAACATGAGGTCCATGAGGGAGAGCTGGCTGAGGAAGAAGTACATGGGGGTGTGAAGTTGAGGGTCCATGTAGATGAGGAAGATGAGGAGGACATTCCCACAAAGGGCCACTATGAAGACCACCATAACCACGGAGAAGAGGACAAGGTCAGCAGTACTGTGGGAGAAGATGCCCAAGAGGGTGAAGCCATCTGTGTATGATTGGTTCACCCATGTCTCCATGGCTCAGTTGTTGTTCCTGGTCATCACCTAAGAATATGGACAAGATGTGTTAGATTGACTGACATCTCTTTATAGACCTCTGCTGCTATGTTTTCAGTCAGCTATTTTGTGTGCAACTCATTAGATCTCAACAACTGAAGCTTTGGGACATAATAGAGGACACTCCTTCATATCTCCCTGACACAGCAGTAGGGGCCCTCCTGGCCCCTAGAATCGGACTGTGTTTATGTGCTGTATGTATCCTTACCACAAAGAGAAGAACTGAGTTGTTTCATGTGTCAGAGACCTTCGGACAACTCCCTTCAGCAGGCAAAGTCTTGGCTGTACCATATGACACCGAATCTTTTTTTTTTTTTTTTTTGAGATGGAGTCTCGCTCAGTCGCCCAGGCTGGAGTGCAGTGGCGAGATCTCAGCTCACTGCAACCTCCGCCTCCAGGGTTCATGCCATTCTCCTGCCTCAGCCTCCCAAGTAGCTTGGACTACAGGTGCCCACCACCACGACCGGCTAATTTTTTGTATTTTTTAGTAGAGACGGGGTTTCACAGTGTAGCCAGGATGGTCTCGCTCTCCTGACCTCATGATCCGCCTGCCTCGGCCTCCCAAAGTGCTGGGATTACAGGCATGAGCCACTGCACCCGGCCAATACCGAATCTTCTACCTGGGATCACATGGACTTGGGAAACGATGTTTAACGGGGCCGGGACCATTTCATTCCCAGGAGGTAATTCATGTATGCTATAGAAAGGAAGGGAAGAAACAGGAGTTGCTCCTCAGTCTGGAGTCTCTCTCGATGTTCTGAGAGTTTTCTCATGCTTACCACTCTATTATGTTCAGACTATAGGGAAAGGATGTTCTCCTGTTGTGCCCCACATGAGAAAGGAAGAGTTGTGATGGACAGTGTCATTGTCAGTCATACTGGGAGTGACAGGAAGTCACAGGGCCAATGAGGAGAAGCAATGACTTGGTGCCCAAGACTCTTAAGAACAGTGAGGTTTCAGTTATGCTGGGGCTTATAAAATAATCCCTTAGTCAGGGCTTCAGTAGAAGAGGTTGACTAATCCTTATAGGTAATACCTGCTTCCTAAGTTATCTTTAGTAGAAATCAAAGTGCCTTCTTTATGAGATCCTTGTAACTGATATATTTCACTGGGATTTCTGAGTCATTTCCTCACTGCTTTATCAAAGTTTCAATGAGTTTATTTGGAGCCTGCTAATAAAGAGGGGTTTCCCTTGATATTTAGCCAAGAATTACTTTGTGTTTTTGTGTTTTTGAGACAGGGTCTCACTCTGTCACCCAGGCTGGAGTGCAGTGGTGTGATCTCGGCTCATTGCAACCTCTGCCTCCTGGGTTCTAGCCATCCTCTCACCTCAGCCTCCCATAGGTGCCTGCCACCATGCCTGGCTAACTTTTTTTCTACTTTTATTAGAGATGGGGTGTTGCCATCTTGCCCGAGCTGGTCTCGAGCTCCTGAGCCCAGGCGATCCACCTGCCTTGGCCTCCCAAAGTGCTGGGATTACAGGTGTGAGCCACCATGTCCTGCCAAACAATTTGTCCTAAACACCTTAGTATCGAGAGGCACCAGAGACATGATCTGATTTTACATGGACAAAGCCCAGTCAGGAAATCACATCATGCATATTAAAAAAGACAAAGCATTCTTGATGGTAGAATATCTGAATCCAAGGCAAATAACAGAATAGATCATTATAAACAACAAGTGGAAAACATCACTGTATTCCGACTACGAGTCTGTTATCATTGGTGTCACGCTCTCACCCGGCTGAGCTTTGTCTTCGCCCTCCAAGGAGTTCCCAGTTTTCCTTAGGCCTCTTTGTGTTCTATTTCTCATTTGCCTCCTTCCGATTTGTTTGTCCCTTTATCCATCTGGGCCTGCACCGTCAGGCACCATCACTGTAAGTAGCGCAGCACTGCAGTGCTTCCCCACTTTTCCCCCCTTAACTTTGTATGAGTTTCCTACTGCTTTGTAACAAATAGCTCCAATACTGAGCTGCTTAAAACAGAATAACACGTATTTGTTATCTGATGGTTCCTGGGTCCAGGGATCTAGTGAAGCTCAGCTGGGTGCCTCCAGCCTGAGGCCTCTCCTGAGGCTCCGGTTCAGCTGTTGCCAGGTGCAGGGCTCTCAGGGCTTGGCTGGGTAGGCGCCACTCCATGATCGCTCCTGTGGCTGTTGGCACCTTGTTCCTGCCTGGCAGGTGCCTCACCACATGGCCATTGACTCCTGCCAGGGTGAGTGATCCTCCAGAGAGTGGGAGGAAATCGTCCTAGAGAGGAGTGGGGTATTTTGTAACCTCACATCAGAAGGCACATCCCTTCAGCTCTGTGTATTCTGTTTTTAGACGTGAGTCACTAATCATCACCGAGGTTGTCCCTGGAATTCAGCACATTCGGAAATGCAATGCTGATTTTCCTCTAGGGTTGGGGAATTGAGTTTACACTAACCAACTCACAAGTCAGGAACTTAATAACCACAGGAGAGCATGCATCCAGCTGTAATGAGAGCTGCATCTCACAGGACACCAATGCTGCTCTTCAGCAAAAGCATCTCCAGTTGTTCAGAGTTCAGACAAGAAGGCTGTTTGGTGAGCCAAGAGTCAGAGAAAAAGGAACTGGAAGTTCCTAACTGAGAAATTTTACAAGATAAGGCGACTTACCCCTCTCAGGATATTTTCCCCAGGAACAGCCTGATCTAAAGTTAAGTTTCCAGAACTGACATTCAAAGGCTCCTTGTCAATCTTGGTTCTACATTTACTAAACATGGGCTGTGCAGCCAACTTCTCAGAACTTCCGTTTCCTCCTTTGTAAGAGGATCCATTTTAATAACCACTGTACCTTTATTGCAGGATCACTATGAGGCCAAAAGGAAAATGGATGTGAGTACTGTGGCTGAGACACTGAATGTGATTTTTCTGAGTGTGTGCTGCTTGTCACTAGAGCCCCGCCTCTCCTCAGCAGATCAGAGATAGACGGATAAACCCAAAGCCTTTGATTTTTTTTTTTTTTTTTTTTTTGAGACAGAGCCTTGCTCTGTCTCCCAGACTGGAGCACAGTGGCATGATCAGCTCACCGCAGTCTTGAGCTCCTTGACTCAAGAGATCCTCCTCACTCAGCCTCCTGAGTGGCTGGTACTACAGGTGCACACCACCACACCTAGCTAATTTTTTATTTTTCATAGAGACAGGGTTTTGAACTCCTCGCATCAGGTGATCTTCCTGCGTCAGCCTCCAGGGAATGCCAGAGCCTTCGTGGGATCCCAGACGCCCCTCCCAGCCCCAGCCTTCAACTGCAAATGTCCTACAGAACATATACAATTGCGCGTCTTGCTGACACCTCAGACAGAAAACAACAAAGCGGTATTTTTCAGCTGCATGCCCTGCAAAAGTCATGTCCCCTCCTCTCATCTTATTAATGCTGATGTCCTTAAGAGCTCAGCTCAAGTCCACTTTTGCCACGAAGGCCCCCCACCTGACCCCACCAGACGATCCCTTCCCATGCACGTGGCACCTCTTTGGCACAATGCATGTGCTGCTGAGGGGCAGCTGGGGTCACTACAGCCTCCTGATTGGTCCCTGGCTTCACCCAGCAGACTGAGGGCGAAGACATCACCTGCAACTTAAGCCAGATGGTGTCAGTCTTGTGCTCAGGATATGCCACTGGCTCCCAACGCACTCCCAGCAAGGGCCAACGCCCTTCCAGGATCGCTCCACTTCCCCTCCTGCAGCTGCCTGCCCTCACCCCTGACTCTGAGTGTCTCATCTGCCAAGGCCCTTTTATTATTATTTCCTTCCTGGACCGAGCCAGACGCATCTGACCTTAGGGCCTTTCCTGCTCCCTCTGCACGGAGCATCTTCCCCATGTCTTCTGCTCATTGAGAACTTTGCTGCAAAGCACCCCATGCTGCCCTCCTTCCCTGCTTGCTTCACTCCACAGCTCTTATCACCCCCTGACACTCTGTGTGCTTACTTATTGGTGGGGCTTTTTTTCAGTTGTCGAGACAGGGTGGTCCAGGGTGGGGTGCGGTGGTGCAATCAAGGCTCACTGTAAGTCGCACCTCCTGGGCTCAAGTAATCCTCCCACCTCAGCCACCCGAGTAGCTGGGACCACAGTTGTGCACCACCATGCTTGGCTAATTTTTTAATTTTTTTGTGGCAATGGGGGTCTCCTTATATTTCCCAGGCTGGTCTTGAACTCCTGACCTCAAGCAATCCTCCCGCCTTGGCCTCCCAAACTGCTGGGATTCCAGGAGTGAGCCACTGCACCTGGCCCTGTGGGTTTTGAATCGTCTGCTCTATTCCACTGGCTGAGTGTCCGTGAGCCACTGCACCCGGTCCTGTGCGTTTTGAATCGTCCGCTCTATTCCACTGGCTGAGTGTCCTGAGAACAGGAGCTCCTGGTCTGGTTTGTTTGCTCTCTGCTCTGTCTCTAAGATGGTCCCACTGTGAGATACTCAGTTGCGTGCTGAGTAAAACAATACCATGAAGTGAAATGCGGCTGTGTTTTCCACGTTCCGAAAGCAGAGGATTTCCCCTTTATTGGGGGGAGCTTTCTCCTGACCTGAGCGTAGCAGAGGCCAGTGCTAGCTTCCTTCCCATGCAGAACTGTGACTGCCAGCACATATCTTCAGTTTACAAAAGACAAGGGTGAGAGGCTCAAATACAGGACAGTTGCATGCAGGTGTATTCAGGTACTTTTCTCGCTGCAAAGACAAAATGAGGCCATTCCATGGGACATGTTCTTTGTGCAAAGACCTGGAGTAATGTCCTCAACTCTTATGCACCTGCCCAGGTGCAGAGCCTTGGATTTAGCCACTTGAGCTGTGTTCCACAGAGCGGAGCACGTCCTGACTTGTGCCCTAGAAGATGTGCCCGGGGGTCCTTGCCAGCAACAACACCTACGTATGATGTGGTGCGGGTTTTCTACAGAAGCAAACTGCTGTTCTCACAGTCTTCAAACACCATCTTGACCATATGGGCCCGAGGCCCAACCAACCAGCAAAACAAACCAGGTCCCCCAGAAATTCACAGCAGAAGTTCCCCTTCCTGTCTGCAGGTGCCCAGTCCTACTACTGTGTATAGAGGCACAGGCCACCTGCACCTTCAGAGACATGCATTCTGTCTATTTCTGATTCTCTCTTTCTCTGTCCATCTCTCTCTTCCTTTCACTCCACGTTTACATTTCCATGTTTCTTCAGAAATGCTTATAGCACATTTATGTAACAACTGACTCTCTCTATTTCTTTGCAGAAACTGAAAATAGAAAACCAGAAAGGGCATCTGAAGCCATGGGCCCAAGGCCCAGCCCCGCTGCCAGTTACTGTGGGCCGTGTCCATCTCTCTGTGACCCTGTAGGCATAGCTGTGTCCCCTGTGAAAGGAAGATGATTGTGGCCTGTGAGCCTCTGATGAGGGAGGTTCTGTGGGGCTTCCAGGACAGGTTCTGCAGAGGTAACTTGTACAATGCCATGTGGTCACTAAAGACATTCGTCTCCCTATCCGGGATGGCTTCCTTGAACTCAGATTCTTATACCCACTGTATACTCAGCATCCCCCCAGATGGCCAGTGGGGCTGTTCTGCCTGAAGTGGCCAAACAGAGCTGTTGGTCTGCCCTGGAGAAACACTCGTCCTGTCCTCCTTCCCAGCTCAATTAAAGACAGGTCTGTCCAGCTGCCCAGGTCACAGCACGTGGGTTATTCTGGAGTCCTCTCCTCTCACACACACATCAACCATTGGAAATCCCTGCTGGCTCTTCTTCCAAAACATATCCACCCCACATATCCACCCCTGACCATCACTCACCCCTGCCAGCCCCCGCCTGGCCACATGATCTTTGCAGCCTCCCTGGAGGATGGCATTGATCCCCAAGTGGACTTGCCTCCTAAGACCTCTCTAGTCCCCCACCCCAGGCTATTGTCACATAGCACTGGAGTGGACCCACCCCTGCAAAAATAAAGCCAAACAACTTCCAGAGGAAATGCAAGACCTCTTCTGCAGGCCATCCGTCACCACCCAGACCTCCTTTCCTTCTGCTCTCCCCAGAGCTCTGTGGACTCCTGGCTCCCTGGCCTCCCTGCAGGTTTCCCTCACACAGCAGGACAAAGCCAAGGCCAATCCAAGGGCCTGGGTCCTTGCTCTCACCTCCGTGCAGAAGGCTCTTCCCACACAGGCCCTGCCTTGCTCCCTCACCTCCTCCTCACCTTCTCGGCAAGGCCTCCCTTCAGCACCCATTTAGAGGTGAAATCCTTCCTCCTCCCTCCCCTTCCCTGCCTTGGATCCCACAGCACACAAAGCCAGGAGGCGGGCTCCATGCTCTCCATGAAGACACTTTTTTCCTGCTTTCCCAACTAGGACCCATGTTCCCTGGTACTTCTGGTGCTTGTGGTGGGATCTCTGGCTCCTAGAACAGTGCCTGGCATCTATTGTGCTCTCAGTAACCACGTGATTAATGAATAATGATTCTTTTATGAAATACAACTGAATTTATTCTTGCATCTCACTGGCTCATTTTCCTGCTCTCTAACTTCAGATCTTTCTGCTGGGTGGTTAGCTAATGGCTTTACTTGTTTTCCTAGAAACCACAACATGGAAGAAGCAACTGTGTCTCTGCAATATTCTCCTGGGGATGAGAGGACCCTGTCCCACATTAGCCCCCTCCTTCCTACCCCTTCACCTTCACACTCCCCACACATCCATCCTTGTCTTCCTGCTGTGGACCACTCTCCACCCCAGGGACCTAGAGCCCAGTCTCCAACCCAGACAGAGGGAGGGGGACAGGAAAAGGGGAGTAAGACACCAAGGAAAGAGAGAGAGAAGTGGGTCAAAGGAACAAGACGAGAAGAGTGAGGAGAGACACCACACCAGAAGACAAATGCCCCTCCAAAAATCCAAACAGTTACACCCTGATGGAGGCAGACAGTAGGAGGAAGAGCAAGTGCTGATGAACAAGACAAATGGGGACGTGAACCAGCAACAGGAGCAGGAGCTGCAGGGAAGAGAGAGGAGGAGACAGGACAAGACCCTCACTCACCTGTGGGTGGGTCCCCTGCAGGGGAGCAAACTCAGCAGAGTCGCCTGCAGAGGAGTTCCTAGCATCAGAACCATGCACTCATCTTCCTGTGTTTGCTCCCACTGGGTCGGGGGACAGGAGGAGCCCCAGCCCCAACCTCCTTCCTCAGCCCCCACCGACTCATCATCAGGCTGTGGAGCCCACGGCACCCTCGGCCTCCGGTGGCCCCTCAGGCTCGGAGAGTGAGGCTCACACAGACCACAGCCTCCTCTCAGAGGGAGAAACAGGCTCAGGGAAGGAGCTGGTGCTGGGCGGGAGAGGTGGAGCCAGCAGAGGTGTCCTGAGCCCACTCAGGATGCCCACCTGCCTCCAGGACATCCTGGCTCTGGCCAGGTGGCAGAACCGCCTCCCACTGCCCACACAGGTACTGAACCCAGACACGGGGTGAGGAGGGGAAGCTGACTTCAGACCTCAGCTCCCAGGGGACCCCAGAGACTCCAGCCCTGGAAGAGGCGCTCCCAAGATTACAATTAAAAAGACCCACAGAGGGACCTGGGGACAGGAACAGGAGCAGGGCCAGTGGGGACAGTGTGAGGAAACCCAGCTGGGGGAAGAGGAATGAAGGGCACACGAATACATGCCTGAAACCCGAATATCTGAGACAGGTCTCAGTCAATTTAGAAAGTTTATTTTGCCAAGATCGAAGACATGCACCCATGACACAGCCTCAGGGTGTCCTGACAACATATACCCAAGGTGGTCAGAACACAGTTTGGTTTTATGCATTTTAGGGGGACATGAGCCCTCAATCAACATATGCAAGATGAACATCTGTTTGGTCTGGAAAGGCTGGACAACTCTAAGTGGGGAGGCAGCTTCCAGGTCATAGGTAGATAAGAGACAAATGGCTGCATGCTTTTGAGATTCTGATGAGCCGCTCCAAAGGAGGCAACCATCTATGCATTTACCTCAGTGAGCAGAGGGGCGACTTTGAATAGAATGGGAGGCTGGTTTGCCCTAAGCAGTTTTCAGCTTGACTTTTCCCTTTAGCTTTGTGATTTTAGGGCCCCAGGATAAAGCATTTTAGAAGAAAACGAGTCTCTGGTCTCAGGTTTTGTCTGATCTCTCATGACTAGGATGGTTTATTCTTAGATGGGTAGGTCCCGAGTCATTAGGAAAGCTCATTTTGAGCAGGTTGTGAAGTCTCATGTCCTATGAAGAGAAAATAGGGGAAGGAAGGGGGAAAAACAACAAGAAATGAAAGAACAGCCCTGGGAAACTGACATAGGCCACATTACCCTGAAGTCCATACATCAGTAGGCAGGTACGAGAGTGGTTTATGTATGTAAATAAGTTGCTGTTATTTTCTTCTGAAGTTTAAGTTGTCTGGCTTCAGTTCGCAGGGCTTTATGAAGGCACAGCTTAGTTTTCAGTGACTCCAAATTAGGAAAAATGAGAAAAAAAGAAAAAAAAAAATAGAAAACATTATTTTGAAAACTTGTAGCCAAGAAAAATTAAAATTCAGTCCAAACTGTAGAGAATAATAAAAATTGAAAAACATTAGACATGACTGGAAGCTAACAAGTTTACTATAGTTTTTGAAACATAATTTGTTTTCTCCCCAGTTTCCCATTTTTACTAAAGACAAATCATGGCAGGATTGATTTGCTTTAATATACTTGGCCTGATTATTTGTATACAGTGCAGCAATAATAATAATAATAATAATAATAATTTTATTATTATTTTTGAGACAGAGTCTCACTCTGTTGCCCAGGCTGGAGTGAAGTGGCATGCTCTTGGCTCACTGCAACCTCCGCCTCCTGGGTTCAAGCAATTCTCCTGCCTCAGCCTCCCGAGTAGCTGGGATTACAGGTGTGTGCCACATACCTGGCTAATTTTTGTATTTTTAGTAGAGATGACATTTCACCATTGTTGACCAGGCTGGTCTCAAACTCCTAACCTGAAGTGATCATCCACCTTGGCCTCCCAAAGGGCTGGGATTATAGGCTTGACCCACTGTACTTGGCCTGAATAATTATTTTTTTACATAGGTTTATAAATTGACTTTGATGGAACTTTGTTCCATAGAAGGAATCTCAGATAAGACTTTTTAAAGCCAAGCCCAGTCATAGATTTGTATCATCAAATATCTATGAGTTGGGTGAATTCCTCTCCTCTTGAGGTCCCAAGATAAAACTTGGGGCTCCTGGGAATGTCAGAAAGTGACATTCTTTACTTACCACAGACAGGAACCCTGTACAGGGCCTGTGTAGACAAGGTATGAGGGCAGTTTTCCCAGAAGGCTTTTATTGGTTCTATAAGTCAAGTTTGATTCCTTAAAGGAAAACACACCATTCCAGTCAAACCTTTGGGAAAATAACCAGTTTCTTCAATTGTGTCCTGTTACAAATGAAAACAGGATCTTATTACACTTATGCAAATAACTGTATTGACATAAGTTAAGAATACTCACAAATAGTTTCCAAATTCTGGAGAATTCAGGTAGACAAACAAATATGCTCCAAATTTTATTTATAGGAGTATACTAACTTGTTAAAAGCTGCCAACAGCTCAAAAGAAAAGTTTCCTTGATTCTGAAAAAAACAAAACAAAGGATCAGCAACGTTTTAAGCAAAAAGTCAAAAAGATTACTTCAGTCTCTTATTAGTTCAGTCCATGCAGTTAATTCTGGTTCTGCTTGATATTCATTTCAGCTCTCCATGAGTCCTGAAAGTTTTCCCTCTATTCTGATGTCACATTCTCCAAAGTTATCAGATGCCTGCATTTAAGAGCACCTGTTAGAGTTTTATAGCTGATTATAAAACCACCTTCTAGAGAGGATCAAAACAAGACAAGAATTGTCTGTGGATGACAAAAAGTTTTAGAGCAGTCATAGTCAAAGACACAATTGACATGGAAATTTATTACCTCTGTGGCACATTAACATAACAATTATGACTATTATTGATAATGTACTCTAAGTCATAGCAGAATTATAGGAGTTTCCCATAATTTAGGAACACATACTAATAACATATTTATACAAATACAGCCCAAAGAAAACCAAACACCATTTTATATTTGATAATGCTTCTTGTATAATTTTTATGCCAAATAAGCCAAACAATGTCATCTTTGGACTTAGGGAACCTAATACATTAAAGGATTAATTAGGTCACCAATATACATAATTAATAATTTAATTTAGAAAAGTTTGTCAAATATCAAAGGTTTAAAACACTTGATATCACAGGTCATTTAAAATAGGATCCTTAAACAACTTCCTAGGAGAGGCTCTTGAAACTCCACAAAGAAAACATAACACCCCAAAAGGGGTGAGTGGTGTCTTTGTTCTGCATTCTTTAAAGGGGTTCAAGTCATTAGAAGCCTTCTTTAGATTTTTTGGTACTGCAGATGGCAAAGGGGGTAGGAGGTATAGGGTGAAGAAAAGTAAATTAAAGAACATTTATTTTATTTTTGTTTATTTTTATTTTTTATTTTTGAGATGGAGTCTCACTCTGTCGCCCAGGCTGGAGTGCAGTAGTGCGATCTCAGCTCACGGCAACCTCTGCCTCCCTGGTTCAAGCTATTCTCCTGCCTCAGCCTCCCGAGTAGCTGGGATTATAGGCGCGCATCACCACGCCCGGCTAATTTTTGTACTTTTAGTAGAGACGGGGTTTCATCATGTTGGTCAAGCTGGTCTCGAACTGCTGACCTTGTGATCTGCCCCCCTTGGCCTCCCAAAGTGCTGGGATTACAGGCGTGAGCCAGTGTGCCTGGCCAAGAACATTTTTTTTTTAAGACAGAAAGCAAACACAGAAACCAAGCTCATTTTTGTTTTGTTTTGTTTTTGCTTTGCTTTTTCCTCTTTTGCAGCTGCAAGGAATTTTAGCCAAATTAGAGAGGTTTTGTTACCAACCATAATTTGGAATTCTCACTCGGATTTGACCAAGTCAGGTAGAGTTGGTCAAATCTGATGGGAGAAAGACCAGAACAAACAACGACAACAACAAATCTCAACAATATGATCACTCAGTGCTGTAATGGGAAGAAGAAATTCAGACCAGCTGGTCATTAAACGTTAGCCAAGACAAAACTATTCAGCTACTTACCTAGGGATGGGTCTGAGGCTGTAGACTGCTTTCTACCATCCTAGAAGCAGGAAAAACAACTGGAACTCATCTTCCCTGCTGGGAGTGAGCTCAAACTCCATAAAGGAGTTACCTGCCTTCTGTCGTCAGGGAAGCAGGAGATTGTGCCTTCCTGGTTGGAAGCAAGTGAAACTCCAACAAAGGGGAGTTGTTCAGGAAAATAAACTTTAGATCTTGACCAAATTTTGGGAGATCAGGGATTCTCTGGAGGAGGTGCTCCCAGACCTCAGCAAGTTGTCCTATTGGTTTGAGCCATAAAGTTGGCTCATGTGGGTCCCAAGCACCAATAGATCTGTCAAAGATCAGGGGCATCTCCACTCAGAATACCCCCATGGTTACCAAAATGTGAACCCCAAATATCTGAGACAATCTTGGTTAATTTAGAAAGTTTATTTTGCCAAGATTGAGGACGTGCACCTGTGATACAGCCTCAGGAGGTCCTGACATGTGGCCAAGGTGGTCAGGGAACAGTTTGATTTTATGCATTTTAGAAGACATGAGACATCAATCAGCATATGTAAAAAATGAACATTGGCTTGGTCTGGAGAGGCAGGGTGACTCGAAGCAAAGGTGGGACAACTCGAAGTGGGGAGGGGGCTTCCAGGTCATGGGTAAATAAGAGACAAATAGTTGCATTTTTTTGAGTTCCTGATGAGCCTCTCCAAAGGAGGCACTCAGAATATGACTCAGAGGGATGACTTTGAGTAGAATGGGAGGCAGGTTTGCCCTAAGCAGTTCCTAGCTTGACTTTTCCCTTTAGCTTAGTGATCTTAAGGCCCCAGGATTCATTCTCCTTTCACACAGGAATGCAGAGGATATTCTTGGTGTTCTACAGGATCCCCACATTCAGCACTTCCCAGTGAGCCCCAGCGCCCTCATGGGGTCTCCATCTCATACCTCATGGGAGGGAAAAAACAGCACCACATTCAGAGGAGTCGGGTGGAGGCATGTGGCCCTCGGTCATCACAAACCCTGACAGGCATTTCTGCAGGGCCAGTGCCTTCATGGGTTGCTGGGGACAGGGCTGAGGTACACAGTTCCGATGCTGCCACCCGTGCAGGCACAGGCTGCACTGCCTTTCACTCTCAAGAGTGACTGTAAAGATCACTCTGTGCTTGGCTTTATGTCTCATGGAAACAGATCTCTTTCCAAAATGGCAAATTCATTGGAAACTCAATGGTAGCATCACCAACTTATCTGTTCCTTTTAACTGTTTGGTTTTATTTTACTGGTTTCCTTTTATTTTCACAACAGCAATAAAGCGTGTTTCACCTGCCATTCAAAGCTACTGGGGGCTTCAGCTGGAGGCAAAACCACAGAGAACCTCAGTCAGATCAGAGGGCTGAGGGGAGATGGATTGCGGGGAGAGGAGCCAGTGTAGGGAGTGGATGCTGAGGACCTAGGAAAACAGGCCTTGGTCATGCTGGTTCCAGGGACAGCAAAGCAGGCTTTACAGAATCTCCCTACAGTGCCAGCCTCCCTCTGTCCCAGCCTCCCTCTGGGCCATCCCTCCACAGCCAGCTGCTCTGCCCTGGGTCTGTGCAGGGGCCTGGTGGTTCCCCTCCACACTTTCGATCAAGCTGTTCTCCCCTGGGAACTTACTTTGCCTCTCTGTCTCCTCCTACTGAAACTTAACCACTCTATAGAGAAACATCTAAAGCTCCCCTTTACTCTTCTGACCTTCCAAAGACTCCATCCACAGCCCCTCCTCTGCTGTGAGCTCCTCCATGACAACATAGACAAGCCTGGAGGACTCTACGCTCAGTGAAATAAGCCAGGCCCAGAAGGATAAATTCCACACATCTCACTCGTATCTAGAATCTAAAACACACTCATGGAGGCAGAGCATACAAAGGTGGATCACAGGCTGGGGCTAGGGGGCCTGGGGAGATTTTGGTCAAAGAGTATACAGTTTCAGTTAGGAGGAATAAATTTTTGAGATCTATCGCACAGCACTGTGACTATAGTTAATAATAATGTATTGTATGCTTTGAAATTGCTAAGAAAGTAGATTCCTGATGTTCTCATCATTAGATGTGGCTGTCGGCCTTAGTGTACCAGGACCCCAGTTCAGTTTGGTATGAATAATTTTAAAATATCCTCCCAAAAGAAAGTCCAAGACCAGATGGCTTCAGTGATACATTATACCATAAATTTAGGGAGGAAACAATAACAGTCTTCCAGGGATATTTTAAAAAGGGAGTGGAGACTCTTCCCACGACTCTTCCCACTCATTCTATGAGGACAGCATAACTTTTTACCCAACACATGGGAAGGATGTTACAAGAAGGGAAAGTTACAGGCCATTCTGTCTCATGAATATAGATACAAAAATCTTAAGCAGCAAAATATTAGCCAATCGACTACAGGGATATATAAAGAGAATATTACACAGCAAAAGTTGTATTAATCCATGAATGTTATGGTGGTTTAATATTAAAAAACCAATCCGTGTACATGTTGTAAGCACGGCCGGGATTTGTGTGAATCAGGTGTGGTTAGATGCACAGACATATAAGTGCTTGTCATGGAGGAAGACGTTTGCACACTCACAGATTCCCCAGAAACAGGAGTAAGGCACCCCATGCACGGCCACATGGGGATGTAGCAGGGTCCTCTAGGAGGCAGAGGGAGCTGGGAAACATGGGCTGAGCCTGTATTGTGGTTTCTGTGGGGAGGAATGGGCAAGGCAGGGCAAGAAGGGTTAGGACCTGCCAGTCTGAGTAATTTCTGTGGGCTCAGGGACAAAGGGGCAGTTCCTCACTGTTGGTACCTGCCCTGGGGTGAGTAGGGCAGGTGCACAGGGTCCAGAGTACGAGAGCCCAGTAAGGAGGCAGCTGGGGCCTGGGATCTGGGTTGGTTGGTCTGCAGAGGAAAGGTGAGCTCGAGAGCATCTGTGACTGTGTCTAAGAATGAGCCAGCCTGGGAGGGGCGGTCCTTTCAGGATCAGCAAGGCCCCAGTGTGTCCAGGCACCAAATGCAGAAAACAAAAAAGCATGATTAACACAGTAAAGCAAAATATGAGCAGTAGAAAGGGGGAAAACATGATCATCTCAAAGGATGCAGAAATGCCATTTAGTGACGTTCAACACCCATTCACAATTAAGCTTATAGCAAGCTAGGGATGGAAAACAACTTCTATTTTCCACTGCCTGTACTATTGTGTACACTTGAGATTTTCCTTAATAAATGTTTAAAGTTGCTTATGCATCTAGAATAAGCCTCATAAAGATGTGCAAAGAGCCTATGCCACGAAACATTGCTGAGGGAAATGATAGAAGCTCAATGGAGGGATAGATCGTATCCACGGGTTTCGACACTCCACGTTGTAGGAATGTCCGTTCCCACCAAAACGGTCCGTGGGTCCAATGCAACTGCAGTCAAAATCCCTGCAGAAATTCTGTAGAAATTGCTGATTCTGAAAACTATATGAAAATGTAAATAGCCAGGTATAGTCAAGATGATCTTAAAGAAAATAGAAGTTACCAGATAGTAAGATTTATTTTTAAAACACAGCATTTAAGAGAGTTGGTATTGCCACAAAGATAGGCAGTAGACAAAATAGAAAAAAGAGTCTAGGAACACATGTTCTATTTTACAGAACAAAGTATTGCCTGATTAAACAAAATAAAAGAAAAAAAGAAAGAAAAGAGAGTCAAAAAGCAACCAGCTTGAAGCCAAACTAGTTAGAAATAATAGTGACCATCGCCAAGGACTCTTTCAGCACCATGCCGGACACTGTGATAAGAGAGCTGCGTGGTCATCTCATGCACTCCCCCAGCCGTGACAGGGCCATTGCAATCCCCACTTAACAGATCACTTAACAGACTACCCCACTGAACAGACTACTATCTATATAGTAACTACATGCTACAATTAACAGACTACTATCTATATACTACTATGCCCACTTAATAGACTACTATCTATATAGTAACTATATACTGCTGTTAACAGACTACTATCTATATAGTAACTATATACTGCTATTAACAGACTACTATCTATATAGTAACTATATACAACTATTAACAGACTGCTATCTATATACTACTATCCCCACTTAACAGACTACTATCTATATAGTAACTATATACTGCTATGAACAGACTACCATCTATATAGTAACTATATACTACTATTAACAGACTGCTATCTATGTACTACTATCCTCACTTAACAGACCCCACTTTCTGGGCCAGAGGCACAGAAGGGCAAGTAGATAAAGCGGTTTGCTTGGCCACACAGCTGCCAGTGGTGGAGCTGCAGTTCACATCTAGGTAGTCTGACTGGAGAGCTAATGGTTAGCAATTTCAGATACTGACAAGTGCTATGAAGAAAACAAAACATTTTACTTGAGGAGCGTTTACTTAAAAAACAAAACAAAGAAAATAAAATGGGGTCATTAATGTGCTAGGAAGAGGCTGGTGAGGGAACCTCCGGAGAACTGTACCTCAAGAGCATCCCCAAGGGTGACTCATTAGGATCAACATCCAGTGGGGCTGAGAGCAGCAGCAGCGAGTGTTCTCTCAGAGACAGACCCACAGCAAGACAGGAGATGTGCACAGGTCACAGACCAGCCTAGGGGAAGGAGATGGGCCAGTCCTGAGTCTCACCCTCTGCTGGTTCCCAGCTGCTACTTCAGGATTTGCAACCTCAGGGCTGGGCACAGCAGGGAGGAGAGCAAGCAGAGGGAAATGAAGAGTCTCATGGGGCTGACGCCCTTGGGTCTTTTGAGTTGCCCAACCAAATGTTGGTGTTCCTCCCAAAGACTCTGTGTGTGAGCTCTCCCCAGCCCCCATCTCCCACGCACCATCCCCACAAGGTGGAGGGCCCGCAGCTTTTCAATGGCCCTGCTGGGCTGGCCAGCCTGGACTCTCGGACCACCAGCCCGAAAGATTTGATCAATTACGCCTGTATCATTTACTAAGAAACTCTACCCCCCTATGTATCATATTTAAAAGCCAGCTTCATTATGTGCTATTTTTTTTCTGGATTCTTATTTCTGTGACTGTAGTACACGGTAGGTTCAAGCTCTCTTTCAAGATGGCTTAAGCCCAGCCAGCATCTGGGGTGGCCACTTAGCTCTCAGGAAGCACCGCCCACGTCCCTCCGTGGGCTCCTCTTTCCCTTCACCATCCAGACAGCTCCAGCCCCCCTCTCACACTCAGGCCTCCCTGAGCAAGCGTCGGGGAGCGGTTCCCGTGACCCCTCCTAATTCCCAAGGCCCCTCCACAGGCCTCAGAGTGTGTGGGACGCACTGCCTGACACCTCACCTCAGGAAGTCCAGGTTCTACAAGTCTCAGCTGTATTGCACTAATTCTGACCTGTCGCATCTTTGTTTTCTCTTTTTTTCAAAATATGTTAAAATTTTCGTTGTGGTTTCTTATTTAACTCCTGGGTTATCTAGAAGATTATTACCTCATTTCTGGGCGTATGTGTTTCCTAATTATTCTCTTCGTTAATTAACTCCTAGCTTAATCAGAACCTGATCAGATTTCAGATTCTAAAATACTTTGGGACTTGATTTATGGCCCAGTGTGTGATCAGTTTTGGCACCTGTTCTGTGTGCGCTCGGAGAAAATGTGTGTTTTTAGTAGTTGGGTGCAGTCTTCTACAGATGTCCACAGATCAATTTGCTACTCAAATTCTTCAAATTTTCTATATCCTTACTGATATTTTAGTTACTTTGTTCTAAAATAACTAAGACAATTGTGCTAAAATCTCACATTATTTTTGTGAACTTATCTATTTCCACTTTTTTTTTTTTTTTTTTTTTTTTGAGATGAAGTCTTGCTCTGTCACCAGGCTGGGGTGCAGTGGCGCGATCTTGGCTTACTGCAAGCTCCACCTCCCAGGTTCCCGCCATTCTCCTGCCTCAGCCTCCCGAGTAGCTGGGACTACAGGCGCCTGCCACCACACCAGGCTAATTTTTTGTATTTTTAGTAGAGACAGGGTTTCACCGTGTTAGCCAGGATGGTCTCGATCTCGTGACCTCGTGATCTGCTCACCTCGGCCTCCCAAAGTGCTGGGATTACAGGCATGAGCCACCGTGCCTGGCCTTTTTTTTTTTTTTTTTTTTTTTTGAGATGGAGTTTCTGTCGCACAAGCTGGAGTGAAATGGTGTGATCTTGGCTCACTGCAACCTCCACCTCCCAGGTTAAAGTGATTCTCCTGCCTCAGCCTCCCGAGTAGCCAGAATTACAGGCTTGAGCCACCACACCTGGTTAACTTTTGTATTTTTAGTAGAGATGAGATTTCACCATGTTGGCCAGGCTGGTCTCAAACTCTTGACCTCAAGCGATCCGCCCACCTTGGTGCTGGGATTACAGGCGTGAGCCCCAGTGCCCAGCCTATTTCCACTTTTACTTCTGTCAAGTTTCCCTTTGTATATTTGAGGTTATATATGTACGTGTGTATATACATATTTTTGCTGTATCTTCTTGGAGGGGTGATCCTTTTGTGAAATACCTTTATTTCCAGTTTAGCTTAATGCTTTTACGTCTGCTTTGCCCGAATTTAGCATTGACTTCATTACATTTGTTGTTATTGTTGGCAGGGTATGTATTTGTCCCTCCTTTTGTTTTATACCTGTTAATACCCTAAATTTTAAGAGCAATTTTTGTATGCAGTTTATGCTTTTTAAAAAAATTGAGCCTGATATCTTCATCTCTTATTTGATGTATTTAGTCCATTTACATTTAATGTATATATAATGTCTGGATCAGTTTGCCAGGGCTAGCTTATCATAGTACCACAGATGAAGTGGCTTAAACAATAGAAATTTATTTTCTCACAAGGAAACAAGTTAGTTTGGATTGGGGCCCACCCTAAGAGGCTCATTTTAATTTAATCACCTCCATTACACCCATCACCAAATATAGTCACATTTGGAGGTACTGAGGATTAGGGCTTCAACGTATAAATTCTGAGGGATACAATTAAGCTCATACAAATATCTGATATATTTAGGTTTAAATCCATAATCTTACTATTTGATTTTTACTTGTCCTACTTTGCTTATCTTTCTCTCCCTGCCTTTCTTGGGGGCACTTAGGAGAGGAACTAAGAAAGTGATATTTGTCCAGGTGCAGGTGGCTCATGCCTGTAATCTCAGCACTTTGGAAGGTCGAAGCAGAAGGATGACTTGACGCTAGGAGTTTGAGACCAGCTTGGCTAACATGGTGAAACCCCCTCTCTACTTAAAATACAAAAATTAGCTGGGCAGTGATGCAGGCCTATAATCCCAGCTACTCAGGAAGCTGAGGCGGGAGAATCACTTGAGTCCAGGAGGTGGAGGTTGCAGTGAGCCGAGATTGTACCACTGCACTCACTCCAGCCTGGGTGACAGAGCGAGACTCTGTCTCAAAGAAAAAAAGTGGTTTTTACCATTTATTTCTTCTTTCTCTGATAACTTAGTTATTTCCTTTATTCTTTAAGTGGTGACCTGGAAATTACAACCCTCATACCTCACTTACTAGTGTCTCATATAAAGATGTATTTTTGCTGCTTCCTGGCTTTCATGAGGGCCTTAGAACGCATTATTTCCCCACCACTCTGCCTTCTTTGTCATTGTTTTTATGCAGTTAGATTCTACACGTATCTTAAACCCCATGCAGCCTCACTAACCTGATTTGATATTGTCAATATGTAGGTGGATTCACACATTTACCCTTTCTTTTGTTCTCCAGACCCCTCTTTGCATGTCCATCCTCTGGGATCATTTTCCTTCTGCTTCTGCTTGTAGAATTCCTTTTAGGGTTTTGTATTTTGCTTTTTGTTTTGGTTCATTTTTTCATTTTTGTGGTTTTGTTTTGTTTTGGTGCAAATCTTCTGACAGAAAATACTCTAAAAGTTTTTCTTTGCATGAATTCATCTTTATTTGCCTTCATCTTAAAATAATATTTCTGTTGGAACTATAATTCTATGTGGGCAGTAATTTTATTCCAAGACTTTAAAGGCACCATTTTAGCTTTCATCACTGGTGTGTGTGTGTGTGTGTGTGTGTGTGTGTGTGTGTGTTGAAAAGCCTGCTGTTAGTCTTCTTGTTGCACTTTTTAATGTAATTTGTTTTTTCTTCTGGATACTGCTAACACTTTTCTTTTTGTTTTGCTTATCAGCTGTAATGCTATGGTGAGCCTAGCTTGGACTTCTTTGTATTCTTCTTGCTATTGGTTAACAGAGTTTCTTAATCTGTGACTTGATGTCTTTCATCACTTTAAAAAAATTGCTCCACCCATATTTTTTTCTTTCTTTTTTTTTTTTTTTTAATTGAGACAGAGTCTCACTCTTTTGCCCAGGCTGGAGTGCAGTGACACAATCTTGGCTCACTGCAGCCTCAACCTCCTGTGTTTAAGTGATCCTCCTGCCTCAGTCTCCCAAGTAGCTGGGTCCACAGGTGCCCACCACGGCACCTGGCTAATTTTTAAATTTTTTGTAGAGATGGGGTCTCTCTATTTTGCCCAGGCTGGTCTCCAACTCCTGGCCTCAAGAGATCCTCATGCCTTGGCCTCCCAAAGTGCTGAAATTACAGGCATCAGCCATGAGGCCTGGCTTTTACCACCCCTCGGCTTCCACCTATATTTTTAAAAAATATTGTTTCCATCCTATTCTTTCCTGCCCCTCTATTTTTGGGGATTCCAGCAACATCGAAGTGAGACCTTGCTATGCCTGTGTGTTTCTCACCCTCCCTTCCCCGGTTTGTATTCTTTTTTCTCTGTGTTTCAGCCTTGGTTTTGTCTGTTGACCTCTTACTCAGCTCACTAACTATCTGTGTCTAAACTATTGCCAAATCCATCTATTGAGTTGTTCATTTAGTTTTTGATACTTTCAGTTCTAGAGTTTCATTTTATTCTTTTCAAAGGTTACAGGTGTCTGGTGAAATTATCCGTCTTGGTTTTTTTCTCTCGAGCATCATGATAACAGTTAATTTAAAGCTCATGAATGGCAATGCCAGTCTGGATCTCCTTTAAGCTTGTTCCTTTTTTTTCTTTTTGAATTTGATCATTTTATCCTGTCCCTAGAAAGCCTGGTAATTTTTTCTTGAATGGCAGACAAATGATGCAAATAATCTGAAGCTGTGGGTAATACCCTTTTCTTCTAGAGAAGATTTACCTTTCCTTATGTGGAGCAGCTAGATGAGCAGCTGGTTTCCTTAAGCCAGCCTGTGGCGTGTAAACCTGTGGCTGATCTGAGTGAAGCTGTGGCTGATCCGCGTGAAGCTGGGTTCAGTCTTTGTGAGAATTGTCTATTTCTGATTAATAATTACTCTTAATGTATAGTGTTCCTGGGGTCCCAGCTGGAGGTCTGGGTGTTTTTGAGGTCTCTAAACCCAATTTTTTCCCTCCCAGATCTGTGAGATGACAAGACCCTTCGCTCAGCTTCCCAGGCTCTGGGCCCTGTGCCAGGGATGAGTCAGCAAATGCCTTGAGAGGAAAAGCACCACACAATGTCCAGCTCAGCCGAGAACACGTCCCCAGGTCTCAGACCCTTGAGCCATGGCTGTTTCAGCATCTTTATAATCACTTATAAAATATTTCATGTTCAGATTTTATCCAACTTCTCCAATTGTTCTTATCATGAAAGTTGTTCTCATACGAGCTAGTCCACAGTGGCTGAAATTTTTTTACTTTTTGATTTAATTTTGATTTTCAATTGTATGAAACATGTGCTGAAGTCCAATTATAAAATAAAGCACACTTACAGATGTGTAGTTTTAGCGAGGAGTGGTGGCTCTTGCCTGTAATCCCAGCACTTTGGGAGGCTGAAGAGGATGACTGCTTGAAGCCAGAAGTTTGAGACCAGCCTGGGCAACATAACAAGACTCATCTCTACAAAACATTAAAGAATCACCCAGGTGTGGTGGCATGCTTCTGTGGTCCTAGCTACTCAGGGGCTGAGGCAGGAGGATCTCTGGAGCTCAGGAGAGTGCCCTTGCCTCAGGAGTTGGAGGCTGCAGTGAGCCATGTTAGCACTGCTGCACTCCAGCCCGGGCCACAGAGCAAGACCCTGTCTCTTAAAAGAAAAAAAAAACCTAGTTTCTGTCTCTATCTCATACACACATTTCTTCCCTCCTGCTATGTGGAACCGTATTTATTAGTTTGCAATTATCCTTTTATGGTTGATTTTGAAAATGTAAAAAACAACCTTGTCCATAGATTTCCTCCTTTCTCACGGCAGAGGCAGCAGGCTGTGTTCTGTTCTGCACCATGCTTTTTCCCCTCCTTACCTCCTGAAGATCCCTCCAGTGTAGAAGAAGAAACACTTGATGTCCTTTTTATAGCTGTACGGCACTCTGTTATGTGGATACATTACAGTTTACTCAACCAGTGTGGAGTGACCTTCCAGGTTCTTGTTATAGAGCATTTTAGACGCATCAAAAACCTGGAAGTATCATATAATAAACTTCTCTGCACTCATCACCCAGTGCTGGCAATTGGCAGCTCAGGGTCAACACCGTTCCATCTACTCCCCACCCACCTCTCCCTCTTCCCTTCACAACTGGATTATCTACAAATAAATTTCAGAAATCACATAGTTTCCTCAGTAAATACATCACTGTGTTTCTCTAAAATATCAAGAATAAAACATAGTAATAGGATGAGCATTTAAGAAGAATTCTTAACAGAGAAACATGAATAATGACATCTCCTGGACATTTATGTGACAGCTGCTGCTTTCATTTTAGTACAAAAATTAGGGGAGGCTGAAAATTTAAATGTCCTAGACAATACTTTTTTTTTTGAGACAGGGTCTGGCTCTGTCGCCCAGGCTGGAGTGCAGCGGTGTGATCTCAGCTCACTGCAGCCTTGACCTCATGGGCTTAAATGATCCTCCCTCCTCAGCCTCCAGAGTAGCTGGGACCACAGACACGCACCACCATGCCAGATTAAACATTTTTAAATTAAGCTACTCATGTAAAAGAGAGTGCTTCTATTTATGCAAGGCAGTTCTCCAAATAAGTCAGTTCAGACATCCTAGTAACTTATTTGAGAAAAACGGACATTTCAAAGGGTATCCTCACCTCCCTTAAAATCTGAAAGGATACATAATATGATTGCTGTTAGCAGACTCTTCTCCTTTCTCTACTGTGGGACTCCAAGCCCCAAGTTAGTCTTGATTTAGGCTGTGTCAAGGGGACCAACACTGAATTGAATGTGAGATTCAAATTTTGATTTTCAATGGACTGGATTTTAGAATATATAAATGAGCCTTCGTCTTACCACCCAAAGTCACCAGAAAACTCTTGATCTGCATGAGATGTCACGAAGATGTGGAGAATGAATTGTGATGTCTTATTTAAAAGCAGTGGCTGTACAAAAATAAAAGTGTTTCCTTGTTTGCACATGATCAGACCTTCCCCCTGAATAATATGATAAAAGGCAATACAAGAGCTGTCAGCAGGCCACGACCATACGCTGCCAGAGTGTAAACAGGAAGCCACGGCCGGCGGAGGTCATGGTGGATTGAGTTCCGGAGGAATGTGAAGGGAGGTGGGCTTGAGCTGGGTCTTGGGGAATTAGATAAGGCTGAAGAGTAACAGAGGAAGAAGACAGAGGAAGTGCCGGTGGGGAGAAGTGGCTGGAGAAAAAGTGTGAGTGTGGAAAGCGTTGGGTGCATAGGAGGATAGAGGAGAAGGCCAGTGTGGGAGAGGAGTGGGAGATGCTGCAGGTCCAGTCCTCAAAAGCCAGCCTGCCCCACTCCAGCTGCGAGGTGGCCATTCCCTTCCTCCCTAGTCTACCTCTCTCTGCCCCGGTCTTCCTGCGTCTCCCTCACAGCCTCCTCGCCTGCATGTTCCTCATTCTGCCATAGCTGGAAGCTGGATCGGGGAGAGGGCACACACCAAAAGTGTGGTAGCAAAGTCACACAAGGAAGTCGAGATTCAGAAGGAACAAACGCCTCTGGTGTCTGAACCATGTGGCAGGGGGATTTCAAGCACATTGGCCCCTGAGAAAATGGCCTGCTTCCATGGGACATAAAGCCACAGAGTGACTGTAAAATGCATCCTCCGTTGTGAAATGCTCTTGAGAGTAAAAGGCAGGGCCGCCCATGCCTGCTTGCGTGGCAGCATCAGAACCGTGGACTTCAGCCCCATCCCCAGCAGCCCAGGAAGACACTGACCCTGCAGAAATGCCTGTCAGGTTTATGAGGACCCCAGCCAGGCCCCCAGGCTCCACCCGACTCTCGTGAAGGTGGGGCTGTTCTTTCCCTCCCACGAGGCTGTAAACCCCTTGACCAAGGACTGTGTCCAGAGCCCCCCACCCAGTGCTTTGCATGTCATGGGTGATGTAGGCTGACTTAATGGGGGCAGGTGAAGGACAGGTGTGGGCTGTGGGGTGCAGCGAGGGCCCAAGGGACAGCTGTGATGTGGAGACCCCATGAGGGCGCCGGAGGTCGCTGGGAAGTGCTGATGTGTGTGTGGGGACAATGTAGGGCACCAAGAATGTCCTCCGCATTCCTGTATTCCTGTGCCCTGCGCTCCTCCTCCACCAGCTGGGTTTCCTCACGCTGTCCCCACTGGCCCTGCTCCTCTTCCTGTCCCCAGGTCCCTCTGTGGGTCTTTTTAATTGTAATCTTGGGAGCGCCTCTTCCAGGGCTGGAGTCTCTGGGGTCCCCTGGGAGCTGAGGTCTGAAGTCAGCTTCCCCTCCTCACCCCGTGTCTGGGTTCAGTACCTGTGTGGGCAGTGGGAGGCGGTTCTGCCACCTGGCCAGAGCCAGGGTGTCCTGGAGGCGGGTGGGCATCCTGGGTGGGCTCAGGGCACCGCTGCTGGCTCCAGCTCTCCTGCCCAGCACCAGCTCCTTCCCTGAGCCTGTTTCTCCCTCTGAGAGGAGGCTGTGGTCTGTGTGAGCCTCGCTCTCCGAGCCTGAGGGGCCACCGGAGGCCGAGGGTGCCGTGGGCTCCACAGCCTGTGAGGAGTCGGTGGGGGCTGAGGAAGGAGGTTGGGGCTGGGGCTCCTCCTGTCCCTGGACCCAGTGGGAGCAAACACAGGAGGATGAGTGCATGGTTCTGATGCTAGGAACTCCTCCACAGGCGACTCTGCTGAGTTTGCTCCCCTGCAGGGGACCCACCCACAGGTGAGTGAGGGTCTTGTCCTGTCACCCCCTCTCTCTTCCCTGCAGCTCCTGCTCCTGTTGCTGGTTCACGTCCCCATTTGTCTTGTTCATCAGCACTTGCTCTTCCTCCTACTGTCTGCCTCCATCAGGGTGTAACTGTTTTGTGTGGGTTTTTGGAGGGGCATCTGTCTTCTGGTGTGGTGTCTCTCCTCACTCTTTCTTCTCGTCTTGTTCCTTTGACCCACTTCTCTCTCTCTCTTTCCTTGGTGTCTTACTCCCCTTTTCCTGTCCCCCTCCCTCTGTCTGGGTTGGAGACTGGGCTCTGGGTCTCTGGGGTGGAGGGTGGTCCACAACAGGAAGACAAGGACAGATGTGTGGGGAGTGTGAAGGTGAAGGAGCAGGAAGGAGGGGGCTGATGTGGGATGGGGTCCTCCTGTCCCGGGGAGAATATTGCAGACACGCTGGCTTCTTCTGTGTTGTGGTTTCTAGAAAGAAAAGTGAAGCCATTAACTAAACACCCAACGGAATGATCTGAAATTAGAGAGCAGAAAAATGAGCCAGTGAGATGCAAGAATAAATTCAGTTGTATTTCATAGCACATTTTTTTTCGAGACATGATATTGCTTTGCCAGCCAGGCTGGAGTGCAGTGGCATGATCATTGCTCAGTGTAGCCTTGAACTTCTGGGCTCAAGTGATCCTCCTGCCTCAGCCTCCCGAGTAGCTGTGACTACAGGTGTGCATCGCCATGCCCAGATAATCATTTCTATTTTTACAATAGAGACAGGGACTTGCTATGTTGCTCAGGTTGGTCTCAAACTCCTGACCTCAAGTGGTCCTGCTGCCTCGGCTTCCTAAACTGCTGGGATTACAGGCATGAACCACAGTACCCAGCCAATACGATTATTATTCATTCAACAAATATTGACTGAGCGTGGCTGTGCATGGTGGCTCACGCCTCTAATTCCAGCACGTTGGGAGGCGGAGGGGGGCAGATCACTTGAGGCCAGGAGTTTGAGACCAGCCTCACCAACATGGCAAAACCCCATCTCTACTAAAAATATAAAAATTAGCCAGGTATGGTGGCACAGGCCTGTAATCCCAGCTAATCAGGAGGTTGAGGCACGAGAATCACTTGAATCCAGGAGATGGAGGTTGCAGTGAACTGAGATGGCGCCACTCCACTCCAGCCTGGGCGACAGAGCGAGACAGTGACTCAGTCCCAGACACTGTTCCGGGAGCCAGGGATCCCACCACGAGCACCCGTGGCACCAGGGAACATGGGTTCTAGTTGGGAAAGCAGAGAACAGACACCCACGTGAGCAGCCTGGGGCCCGCCTTGCATATTTGCCTGCTGTGGGAACCAAGGCAGGGAAGGGAGGCAGAGGAAGAAGGATTTCAACTCTAAATGGGTGCTGAGGGAAGGCTTTGCTGAGAAGGCAAGGAGGAGGTGAGGGAGCAAGGCAGGGCCAGTCTGGGAAGAGCCTTCTGCACGGAGGTGAGAGAAAGTGTCCAGGCCCCCTGGAGCTGGCCTTGTCCTGCTGTGTGGGAGCAGCTCCAGGAGCCGGGGAGACCGGCATGGAGGGAATCCCGGGAGAGTGGAAGGAAAGGCGTGGGTGGTGGTGGAGGGCTGCTGATGAGTCTTGCATTTCCTCTGGAAGTACTTTGGCTTTATTCTTGCAGAGATGGGTCCGCCCCAGGGCTATGTGACAAATAGACCAGGTTGGGCTGGGGTGTGCCAGGGTAGACTGGGAGGCAAATGCAGTCAGGGCCGTTGCCATCCTCCAGGGACACTCTAGAGGTGGTGTGGCCAGGTGGGAGCTGGCAGGGATGCGTGCTTGCAGGGAGGTATGTTTTCCAAGGGGAGCCAGCAGGGGTTTCTGATGTTTGGGACGTGTGTGTGGAGAGGACAGGAGTCCAGGATGACGCAAGTGTTGTGACCTGTGAATCTGGACAGATCTGCCACTCACTGAGCTGAGAGGGGGAGAACAGGCGTTTCTCCAGGGGAGAGTAGGTGGTCTGTTTGGCCACTTCGGGTGGAACAAGCCTGTGAGACAGCTGAGGGGAGACGTTGAGTGCACAGTGGGTGTAAGAGTCTGAGTGCAAGGGAACCACGCAGGATGGAGGGAGAAATGGCATCAGTCAACCATGCAGTATTGTAGTTTAAGAGACTGGGGGAGGGGGGAGTGGGGAGTGCATGTCCTGGGAGGTGCCTGTGGCTGGTGCCTCTGGACACGGTGGTAGGGCTGGCTGGGCATCCCTTCTTCTGCTGGGGGATCTGGGGGGGCCTGGTTTGTTTCGCTGCTTGGTGGAACCTGCGGCTGGTATGGCTGAGATGGTGCTTGGTCGCTGTAGGAACAGATCTCTCCTGTAGAAATACCACCCACATCACTCCAGGGGTCATCAGTGGCAAGGACCCCTGGGCACGCCCTCCTGGGCACGAACCAGGACAAGCTCCCTGACCTAGGGACACAGATCAAGCAGCCAGCTCCAGGGTCCTGGACCTGGGCAGGCCCATCCCAGTTTAGGAAATTCCCCGGGATCTTGGCACAGAGAGCGTGGTGTCCCATGGCAGCCTCATTTAGCCTTGCAGTGAGGTAAGGTGGACATGAATGCACCAGCACCCAGAGGCCTCACAGATAAATGGCCGCCCGTGTGTGGAGCAGGTCCTCGTCTTTGTAAGCATCTGAAGATGTTTCTTCCATTTTCACTCACTGTCCCTGGTAGAAACAAATCATACAGCAAACTCCTGTGACACTCAGACCAAGGCCAATGAAGCAGGAGCCTTTCTGCAGAAAATGGAAATTGCAGCCACATGTCACTCCATCACCTATTACTTTATTCAGTCACCACGTCTGGGTTGAGGTCCCGCTATGAGCCAGGCACCATTCTGGGGGCTGCCAACGTCATGGTGAACAGAAACATGCTTTCATTCTGGCGGATCTCACAGACAGGGACAGTCCAAATACGGGAGCCTGTGCGTGTCAGATGGCGCCAGTGCCGTGGAGAAACGGCAGCAGGAAGGGGCCTGGGAGAGCGAGACATTCAGCTTTTTCATCCGGCTTCCACGGAACACCTCTCTGTGAAGACCGGCATTTGAGGAAAGACAGGAAGCAGGGAGGGAGGGAGACCTGGGGAAGAGCATTCCACCGAGGAAAACAAGCAAAGGACGGAGGTGCGGGCACCAGGCCCAGGAGACCCCCCAGAAGCTCTATGAGCAAGGGAGGGGCCCGAGGGGACCTCAGAGGGACGTGCGGGGTGTGTGCGTATTTCCATGTGTCTGTCTGTGTGTCTAAGTCTGTGTTTGTGTGTGTCTGTGTGTGTGTGTCTGTGTGTATTTCCATGTGTCTATGTGTGTGTCTGTGTGTTTTTGTGTATTTCTGCATGTATATTTTCATGTGTCTGTGTGTGCGTGTCTGTCTGTCTGTGTGTATGTGTATTTCCATGTGTCTGTGTATGTCTGTGTGTATATCTGTGTCTGTGTGTCTATGTGTGTGTATATTTCCATGTGTCTGTGTGTCTATGTGTATCTATGTGTGTGTGTGTCTGTGTGTGTCTCTGTGTGTGTGAGTGTGTGTGTGTGATATAGGGCTTTGCTTGCCACTGTAAGCATTGGGCTTTATTTGGAGTAATTTGGGATGTCGTTTACATACTTTCACTAGGAGGTTACACAAATGCCTTACATTTTAGCAGACTCTCTGCAAATGCTATGACAATAGACTCAGGAGTTCAAGGTAGAAGCTGGGAGACCAGGGAAGAGGCTACAAGAACCCATCAGAGAGAGGAGGGTGGCTGGGACCAGGGTAGTTTTGATGGAGGTGGGAAGAGCGAATTAGATTCTGAGAAACACTGAGGGTACAGCCAAGGGGCTTTTCTGATGGTTTGGACCTAGGGAATTAAAGAAATAGAGAAGTTGAAAATGGTCCCAGGATTTTTGACCTAAACAAAGTAAAGACTGAAGAACATCTCACGTTGCCATGATCTTTCCTTTTTTTTCCTTTTTTTTTTTTATTGAAATGGAGTTTCGCTCTTGTTGCCCAAGCTGGAATGCAATGGCACAATCTCCGCTCACCACAACCTCCACTTCTTGGGTTCAAGTGATTCTCCTGCCTCAGCCTCCCGAGTAGCTGGGATTACAGTCATGCGCCACCACGCCCGGCTAATTTTGTATTTTTAGTAGAGACAGGGTTTCTCCATGTTGGTCAGGCTGGTCTTGAACCCCCGACCTCAGGTGATCCACCCGCCTCAGCATCCCAAAGTGCTGGGATTACAGGCGTGAGCCACCGTGCCCAGCTTGATCTTTCCTTTTTGTAACACATGTAAATGATCTCTTGGGCATGAAATAGACCAAGGCCTGTTAGAGACAGTTGACCAAATCCATGTGACCCCAGCTAAGAGGCAGTGCCATGTGGAAAGCCTGGGCTTTGCTGGCCGAAGGAGAATTGTCCAACAGTCCTGGAGCACATGAAATGATCCTATTTCCACTCTCTGGGTATGGATATGCACGAATACAGATGTGTAGTCCAATTCCAGAGCTGGCAGAGGTCCTGTCATCTGTGTCATAGGAATACGAGAGTGTCCCCCTGCATGTCTCAGAGCATACGCTGTTGAACTGAAGAATCTGGAGCACAATAGAGACATGTCACTCAATCTTATAATTTCTCTTATGTTCTCAGGTGACAGTGAATGACTAAGCCATGGGAAGATGGATGAACCAGTCCTACACAGATGGCTTCTTCCTCTTGGGCATCTTTTCCCATAGCCAGACTGACCTTGTCCTCTTCTCCGTGGTTATGGTGGTCTTCACAGTGGCCCTCTGTGGGAATGTCCTCCTCATCTTCCTCATCTACATGGACGCTGGACTTCACACCCCCATGTACTTCTTCCTCAGCCAGCTCTCCCTCATGGACCTCATGTTAGTCTGTAACTTTGTGCCAAAGATGGCAGCCAACTTCCTGTCTGGCAGGAAGTCCATCTCCTTTGTGGGCTGTGGCATACAAATTGGCTTTTTTTTTGTCTCTGTTGTGGGATGTGAGGGGCTCTTGCTGGGACTCATGGCTTATGACTGCTACGTGGCCATTAGCCACCCACTTCACTATCCCATCCTCATGAATCAGAAGGTCTGTCTCCAGATTACTGGGAGCTCCTGGGCCTTTGGGATAATAGATGGAGTGATTCAGATGGTGGCAGCCATGAGCTTACCTTACTGTGGCTCGAGGAGCGTGGATCACTTCTTCTGTGAGGTGCCAGCTTTATTGAAGCTGGCCTGTGCAGACACTTCTCTTTTTGACACCCTCCTCTTTGCTTGCTGTGTCTTCATGCTTCTCCTTCCCTTCTCCATCATCGTGGCCTCCTATGCTTGCATCCTAGGGGCTGTGCTCCGAATACGCTCTGCTCAGGCCTGGAAAAAGGCTCTGGCCACCTGCTCCTCCCACCTGACAGCTGTCACCCTCTTCTATGGGGCAGCCATGTTCATCTACCTGAGGCCTAGGCGCTACCGGGCCCCCAGCCATGACAAGGTGGCCTCCATTTTCTACACAGTCCTTACTCCCGTGCTCAACCCCCTCATTTACAGCTTGAGGAACTGGGAGGTGATGGGGGCACTGAGGAAGGGGCTGGACCGCTGCAGGATTGGCAGCCAGCACTGAACCCAGGGCATCCAGTGCCTGGCTCTGCCATCTTTTGGCTCTGGGATGTCAGGTGAATAATTTGCTCATTTTCAGTCCTGGTTTTCTCATTAATGATTAGGATCATGACACCTGTTTATATGATGTGTCACACCAGTTATAGCCCAACACTAAGGTCTTAGATGAACAACTTACAGATGACCGAAAGTAAGCCTTTATAGTTCTCTTTGGAGAGTGTCCACCCCTCACACTGTGTAACTGGAGACTTCGTAAAGACATATTCAGAGCATACGAGTTGTCTTTGAGATGATGAGGGACAGGGTAGAGATTTGCTTGCTTGTGTATTGAGTGGAAATCCCCCAAGCCTGCTGTCTCCTAACCACACCCTAGCAGTGTGTGCCGCTCTGTGTCAGCTCAGCTTCTGTAAGGAGAAAATTGGCTGAACTGCTTCCCCTTCGGGGAATGAAGACTGGAGCGTGGCGACAGAATTTCATCTGCTATTTGAAAACTTATTTTCAGTATTTCGTTTGAACTATTTGCAGGACTTGTATCCATCCTTCCAAGCTCTGTACCTGCCCTTTGTACATATTTGCAGTAGAATTCTCTTTTCACAGAAAAAAATTATCTCCATCGAAGGCAGACAGAAAAGAGGCCAGAACTGGGCCTGAGGATTAGACTAAACCCCAGGGAGGTGTTTGCTGGGCTTCAGGCTTTGGAGAGGTGGAGGGAGGTGGCACCCAGGGCCTACCGTGGATGATTTTAGATTGTCCACTCAGCTTAATTCTCACAGGAAACATTCTGTGGTGAAAATATTATGCCCATTTTACAGGAGAGGAAGCAAGGGCTCAAATCAGTAAGTTCCTGCCTCATCGTCCAGTTTTCCTCTTCACCTCCCCATGGGAAAGACTGGTTTGTCGGTGTAGCTGAGACAAGCAAACAACTTCGCAGGAGGCTCCTTCCCTTGGGGGTTTAACTGCCAGAGCAGGTGTCTCCAAGGACTGGTGAAAATAGAAGTAACTTTCCTTAGTCACGGGGCTGCAAGATTTTCCATTGTGTAGATGCTTCTCAGTGTATTCCATGACCACTTGCTGATATCACTTAGGTAATGCCCAACCTACCAAATTACTTTAAGCTCTATAATTTTTTTTTTTTCGAGACAGAGTTTCACTCTTTTTGCCTGGCTGGAGTGCAGTGGCATGATTTTGGCTCACTGCAACCTCTGCCTCTGGGGTTCAAGTGATTCTCCTGCCTCAGCCTCCCAAGTAGCTGGGATTACAGGCGCCCACCACCACACCCGGCTAATTTTCGTATTTTTAGTAGAGACGGGTTTTCACATGTTGGCCAGGCTGGTCTTGAATTCCTGACCTTAGGTGATCTGCCGGCCTTGGCCTCCCAAAGTGCTGAGATTAAAGGCATGAGCCACCATGCCTGGCCATAAGCTCTATAATATTAAATATCTTTCTGTGTATTCTCCTCATTCTCATCATATCTTTTTGCCTTGTACACGTTTCTATTCGCCCCAAATTCTCCTCTTCCAGGAAGTATCCCTGATTAACCTCAGGCCCACTCAGATTTCTCTAGGATTTTGCACCCTGCAACCCATGAGTACCTTGAGCGTTTCAACCAGAACTGTTTATCTATAACCACTGAACCTCTAGACTGGAAGAAAATTTATAGCAAACTTGAGCTACAATCACCAAAGCAAAAGTTTTACCAGCCTTTGCCTTAACCAGCCCCATGATGGGATAATTCCTACTTCATTTTACTTGCATTTCATTGGCATTGATTTGGTGTCCTTAATTCACTTCCTGCACAAGGACCAGGTATTCAGTTGAAAAATGTCTACTGAACGCCTACCAGCACCCAGAAACGTGGTAAGTTCTATGTCACAAAAAGGTTCCACAGGGTCCTCTCATGTCCAGGCACACAATTCAGTTCACTAATCAATGCTCCTTATGAAACAAGAGTTGCATAACTAGTCTCAGTGTGAGAAACTGCAAACTTAGAGATGTGCAATTGTTAGAGATTTGTAAGGAAATAATATATATAGAGAAAATATGTGTGGGGAGGGCAGGTGCGGTAGCTCACACCTGTAATCCCACCACTTTGGGAGGCCAAGGTGGGTGGATTGCTTGAGCCTGGCAGTTGGAGACCAGCCTGAGCGACATGGCAAAACCCCATTTCTACAAAAAATACAAAAATCAGCCTGGTGTGGTGGCACACACCCGTGATTGCGCCACTGCACTCCAGCCTGGGTGACAGAGCAGGAGCCTGTCTCAAAAAAAATAAACAAAAAATAAAAAGAAAATACACATGAGAGCACAGGAGAATAGAAGAAACAAGAATCTTGCCAGGGGACGTGGGAGTTTTGTTTCTTGCTTCACCTTTGTGTATGCCTGACATTTTTTATAACTGATAGTTTAAAATGCTCAAGGCCAATTTTTTTTTTTTTGCCAACTACCTTACCAAATCCTTTCCCATCAAATATTCCATTCAGCTTATTGGGTGATTTTGGGGGCACGGATGTGAAAAATCTTCATTGCAATCAGTTAGGTCAATGTTTTGTGTGTGTGTGAATATGAAAAATTGTTTGAAGCCAGGCGTGGTGGCTCATTCCTATAATCCCAGCTGATAATGGGGAGGCCAAGGTGTGAGGATCAGTTGAGCCTGGGAGTCTGACGCTGCAGTGTCACTGCACCCCAGCGAGGGCAACTCAGAGAGATCCTATCTCTACAGATTAGAAATGTTCCATTTCGGCTGGACAGGGCTTCTCATGTCTGTAATCCCAGCACTTTGGAAGGTCAAGCAAGGCAGGAAGATCACTTGAGCCCAGGAGTTTGAGACCAGCCTGGGCAACATGGCAAAATCCTGTCTCTGGAACAAATACAAATAAAATATGAATTTTAAATTTAAAAATTGCTCTACTCCTCTATCTGGAAAGACTGTGCATGTGTTTGTGTCACGTATGAAAGCTGAGCTGGCATCTCCATAATCACAGGGCTCAGATCTGTCCTGATCCCATTGTGCCCCGTAGTCTGACCCTCCAACACCCTGGAGAGTATCTGCCGCCGTGAATGAGGCCAGCACCCGTCCCCACCCAGCAAAACCAGCGGCCACTGGAGGGCAGCAGAGAGCCACGATCCCAACCAGAGGCGAAAGCACGGGCCCATGGGACGAGCGCAGGTGTTTACATTTGTTTGTTTTCTTTTTTATTTAAGTGACCTGTGCCGTCTTACTGGTCTGAAATAGCCAGGGATGTGGCCATAGAGACGGATCAAGTGCAGGCGGAGGAAAGAGCAGAGTGGGGTCCAGGCTACTCCAGCCTCCCTCCTGCTGCCCTTGGCAAGGCTGCCAGCCTCTCCGTGCGTCGGTGTCCTCATCTGTCACGTGGGGATAATAACAGCATGGACTGCAGGGGGCTGGCGACAGTAAAGAGAGTGAGGTGCGTGGCGGCAGCACAGGTCGGCCCAGGAGGACCCCGTGGGAGCTCCTACTGACTGCGGAGAAGATTAGCAGAGGCCTCGCTGAGGACGGCGTTGGGGGAGGTGCGGGGAAAGGGCTCGTGGGAGGGTGGTGGAAAACACCTGCACACAGAGGATGGCTGCGATTCTAGGGACCTCAAAAGCCACACCCAGGCGCCCTCCAGGGAGCGCTGCAGCGGAGAAGTGTCCACAGCCTGAGGTCTCTGTGGGTGAGGCCCTCCTCTCTAACCCACAGCCACCCCCAGGCCCAACTTTCAGGGGTGTGGGAGGTCTGCCTGTCTCCCGAAGACCCACTGTGGTCACTGACAGACTGGGACCTGCATGAGGGTGACCCAGGCAGGCAGGTCTGGACCTCTCTGGAGCAGGCAACCATGCTCCCATCATCCCTGTCTCAGGGCCTGTGTGGTCCTGAGCTGACACCTGAGGATGACACCCCACCCTCCACACATGGCAGAGTGAAATGATGGCACCCTGGCCATGGTAGCGCAGGCTCACAGCACCACCAGCACAGAACTGCAGGGAGCAGGGGGCAGCGTCGGGGTGGCCAAGGCTTTGGCCTGTGGCAGGCCCTGAGCTCAGAAGGATGCAGGGACTTTGCCCAAACGCTAACTAGGTGCAGCGCTCGGGAGGCTGTTTCAGAAGGAGGAGGAAGGGCCCAGGGCGGTGAGGGGAGAGACCGGTTCCGAATGTGTGGGAGACGCAGCCAGAGCCTGCTGACTGAAAAGTGAGCAGGGGCTGGGGCTTCCTAGGAGGCGGTGAGGAGGGGGCAGCCCAGACCCAGTGAGATCACATCTAGGATGTCCCCAAGAAAACCCCACGGGTGGGGCCAGGTCGTGCATTGTCACTGGGGGTGGGGCCAGGACGAGCATCGTCATTGGGGGTGGGGCCAGTACAAGCATCGTCACTGGGGGTGGGGACAGGGCGTGCAACCTCATTGGGGGTGGGGACAGGGCGTGCAACCTCATTGGGGGTGGGGACAGGGCGAGCATCGTCATTGGGGGTGGGGCCAGTACAAGCATCGTCATTGGGGGTGGGGACAGGGCGTGCAACCTCATTGGGGGTGGGGCCAGGACGAGCATCGTCATTGGGGGTGGGGCCAGTGCAAGCATCGTCATTGGGGGTGGGGACAGGGCGTGCAACCTCATTGGGGGTGGGGACAGGGCGTGCAACCTCATTGGGGGTGGGGACAGGGCGAGCATCGTCATTGGGGGTGGGGCCAGTACAAGCATCGTCATTGGGGGTGGGGCCAGGACGAGCATCGTCATTGGGGGTGGGGCCAGTACAAGCATCGTCATTGGGGGTGGGGACAGGGTGTGCAACCTCATTGGGGGTGGGGCCAGGACGAGCATCGTCATTGGGGGTGGGGACAGGGCGTGCAACCTCATTGGGGGTGGGCGGCCATGTGGATGAGCCCAGTGGGGAAAAGGGAGACCTGGCTGAGATTGATGATCTAGAGGCACCCACACCCTCACAGACCCAGGTGCCCTGGCAAGCACAGCCCTGCTAACATGGCAGACATGGCGGGGGTGGTGGCATGACTGAGTATATGCACAGCAGGGAACAGATAAATGAGCTTAATGGCATGGATAAGTTTAAAGACTAAAGAAGGGCCTTGTGCAGACCAATCCTGAGCAGAAGTGAATGCAGGAGTCTTGTTGGCCTCTTCCTGGATGGGAAAACTCAGCACCTAGAGTCAGGTGATCAGGAGGAAACAGGTTCCAGATAGGACCCAGATTAGGAACCTCCTCACCCCCTCCTCCCCCCAGAGACCAGAGCAGAGGGGGAGGCCCACAGACAGCACAGCCTTCAACTCCTGGTTTCCCCAGAAGACACTGTGGGCATTTGTCCAAGTGACCTCAAAGGCCCCCTCCAGGACACTGTGACAATTTATACCAATCTGCACTTTTGCTCCTTGAGCTCTTGCCTTTGAGGGCAGCTCAAATGATGACAATGGCTTTTCTGGCAACTTACCCAGACTCTGTCCTGAGGGGAGTGAGCAGGGCCCAGTCTACCCAGGGCTCTCCCTGTCTTCTGGGACAACATATGGGTCCTTCTGAGACAGTGGCCGCCTTTGCCCAGCCCAGAGCAGATGAGCCAGTGGCGGAATGACTCTAATGACAGACAGCTATGTACTCCTTCACCTTTCTGAGCTCAGGGCCTGGCACAGGCCAAAGACTTGGTCCATGCCAACCACTCCCTGCTCCCAGCAATTCTGTCCTGGTGGGGCTGTGAGCATGTGCTGTCATGGCCAGGGTGCTATCATTTCACTCTGCATGTGTGGAGGGTGGGGTGCCACCCTCTGGTGCAGCCCAGGCCCAGGGCTCCAGGGGGTAAAGAGGTAGGAAGAAGAGCCATGCCAGGCAGGATGCTGGGGAGGCATTTGGGGGTGAGTGCCCCATCTCAGTCACATGGGCCACCTTCTCCACCTGTACTGAAGGGTGTACTTAACTCGCCCTGCTGAAGGGCGGGATATTCAGCAGAGATCTTAGAAACAGGATGTATCTGAAGCCAGGTGCGATGGCTCACTCCTATAATCCCAGGACTTTGGGAGGCCAAGTCGGGTAGATTACATGAGGCCAGGAATTCAGGACCAACATGGTGAAACCCCATCTCTACTAAATAATTTAAAGTAATGGTCAAAACTGCAATTACTTTTGCACCAACCTAATAAAAATTAGCCATGCATGGAGGTGCATGGCTGTAATCCCAGCTACTCTGGTGGTTGTGGCATGGGAATTGATTGACCCATAGAGGCGGAGGTTGCAGTGACCTGAGATTGTGCCACTGCACCCCACCCTGGGTGACAGAGTGAGAATCTATCTTAAAAAAAAAAAAAAAAAAAGAAAAGAAAAAGAAAAAGAAACATGCCAAATCTCAGTGACAGGAAAGCTGGGAGTTTAGATCCAGCAGGGACCTTTGAGATCATTTCATTCACCCTCTCATCTTGTTGATGTGAAAAGAGGTTCAGAGATGGGGGTGGCTGGCCTGTGGTCACACAGCAGGTCCCCAAACTGTCCAGGGTCCAGGTTGGGACAACCTCCAGGTCTGTGCAGCAGTGCAACTGAGTCCGAATGGATTTCCAAGTTGGCAAAGGCGGAGCTAACCTGATTACTCCTCCTGGATGCATCAGAACAACCAGCCGAGTAGCCCCAGATCACTTCCTTCCTCTAGCCTAAGGTGACACAGGATAGCCCCACTTGTAAAAGCCTCCAGAGCCTCCCTTTGCAGTTTTGACTCTGCCTTAAGACCTTGCTAGGGCTGAATTGTGTCCCCCAAAAATTCATATCTCAGAACTCCAACCCTCAGGACGTCAAAATGCCACTGTATATGGAGACAGAGCCTTGAAAGAGGCGATTACACTAAAATGAGATCACTAGGGTGGACCCCAATCCAATCTGACAGGTGTCCTTGTAAGAGGAGGAGTGTGGACACACAGGGCCATCACGGGTGCATGTGCACAGACGAAAGACCGTGTGTGGACACAGAGAGAAGGCGGCCACCTGAAAGCCAAAAAGAGAAGCCCCCGCAGAAACAAGCCTCCGCGTGACTTGATCTCGGACTCGCAGCCTCAGACCTGGGAGAAAATGACCATCTGTAGTTGAAGCCCCAGGCTGTGCTATTTTGTTCTGGCGGCCCTAGGAAACTCCTACAGACGTTTTCACAGACGGCCCTGGCACTCCCAGGCCCATGCCCAGGGTGAAACCTCAAGGAAACCCAAGCCCAGAGCGACCTCCCAGACACAGGTGAAGGGGTGCCTGGCTGGCTGCTGCCCACTCAGGCTTACAGCTCACAGGGAGCTGGGTCTGAAGCCCCATCTGCTCAGAGGCCGCCTTCTCCAGAAAGCCTGCCTGAGGGAAGATGCCGCCACAGCAACTCTTCAGCACCTCTGTCCCTCTCTAAGCTCCAGTCTCACCCTATCCGGGACACAGAGTTACATTCACGTGGGTTTTGGGAAACCAAGGAGCACGCAGGCTGTCTCTGTGCTCAGACCAGTCCTGAGATGATGCTCCCCAATAGCTGGCCCATCCAGGGAGGTGGGGCTTAGGGTTGTGTGGGGGCTACTAGGGCGACGGTACCACCGCCACCCCTGGCAAAGGAGAGGTCCAGCAGAAAGAGACAGTTCCCGCTCCTGCGAGGTGACAGCGGCGCCGCTCTGCGCTCAGGGGCGCCTAGCGGGTATCCATGGAGCCATTGCAAGAAGGTGCAGGGGACTCCTGGCTTCCGGCCAGCAGCCGAGGCTCCAAGTCCTCTACCCGGGCGAGCTGCGAGTGAGCTGGGGCGGCGTCGGCCTGGGGGACCCCCACGAGCGGATTCACAGGCTCGGGAAGTTCCTGGGAGCGACCAGGGGACGCACTGCTGTTCCCAAGGGATGTTCCCCGCTCCGCTGCAGCCCAGAGGCGGTTCCTTGAACGTCTGTTGGAAACTTTCCCGTTAACGAGCCCTGGAGGGAGGAGCGGGCCCTGGGAAGGCGGGCCGAGGCCGCTGCTCCAAAGGCGGGAGCCAAGGACTAGGAGAGGGTCCAGCGCGACCTGCGCTCGCTCCTGGGAGTCGCTGAGATGGGGCTGAGCGCGGGCTCTTCCTGAACACAAACCAGAAGCCGAGGCTGCGGAAAACGGGCCCATTATCCAGGGTTGTCTCCTTCCTGACGCTGCTGGGGGTACGTAAGGGCGTCGCCCCAGCCCCCTGTTCGGCCCCTGCAGGCCCCGCACCTGCCCTTCCCTTGCAGCTCCGTGCGCCCTCGCGCCGCCTCTTTCGCATCTCCCTGGGCGGAGGCCCCTCTCCATCGCGCAGTGCCGTCCACCGTTGTCCGCCTGTGTGGCCTCGGTCTTCCCTTGTTCCTCACTCCCACCCTTCCCCTCTGGGGAGCAGGATCCGTCGGTTCTGTTTCCTTCGTGCCGTGTCCCCTGGGCCTGGACCTGAGCTGCCTTGGCGCAGCTGTAGATTCAGTGAGTGTTTCTTCAGTCTTACCTAGTGCTAGTGCGTGTGTTAATTGCTCTAACCCTGCTCACACACCTGTAAGAAAGGCGCTGCTCTCACCCCATTTTACAGACGAGGAACTGCCACCTCCAAGGCTTGTGTAACTCGCACCTTGACAGCCAGCGCAGGAGCTGACCCGACCAGGCGCACCCTGCAGAAGACCAGCCCATTCAACGCCACGACCCTCCTGCAGCCCCGAGCGCTCGTCAACAGAAGCTTTTCTCGCCTTAGAATTTTTTTTTTTTTTTTTTTTTTTTTTTTGAGACGGAGTCTTGCTCTGTGGCCCAGGCTGGAGTGCAGTGGCGCGATCTCGGCTCTCACTGCAACCTCTATCTCTCTGGTTCAAGCAATTCTCCTGCCTCAGCCTCCCAAGTAGCTGAGACCACAGGCCCGTGCCACCAAGCCCAACTAGTTTTTGCCAAACTGCTGGGATTGCAGGCGTGAGCCACCGCACACCCGCCTCAGCCTCCCAAACTGCTGGGATTGCAGCGTGAGCCACCGCACTTGGGCTTTTTTCATTTTTTTTTAAAAACAGGGTCTTGCTCTGTTGCCCGGGCTGGAGCGCAGTAGCGAGGTCTCTGCTTACTGCAGAGTCAATCTCCTGGGCTCAAGCAATCCTCCCACCTCAGCCTTCCGAGTAACTGGGACTATAGCTGTGAACCACAACACCAGACTGATTTTTGTATTTTTTTTGTAGAGATGGGGTTTCATCATGTTGCCCAGGCTGGTCTCAAACTCATGGGCTCAAGTGATCTGCTGGCCTCGGCCCTCAAAGTGCTGGGATTACAGGTGTGAGTCACTGCTCCAGGCCAGTTCTTTTGCATTTTTTTGTTTGTTTGTTTTTTGTTTGTTTGTGCTTGTTTTTAATAGACAATATATTTAAAGATATACTTCACAAAAGAAGATAAACAAATGGTCCCTAAACACATGCTCAAGATCACTCCTCATCAGCTAAACGCAAATTTAAACCATAAGAGCCACAAGAATGGCTAGAAGTTAAAAAAATTAATAAGTGGACAGTACCAAACATTGCCAGAAACGTAGCTCCCATACGGCTTGCACAATGTTGATGGGAGGCAAATAATCTAAATGTCCAATAGCAGTGGCTGTTTAGATAATCTAGAGTTCTTGCAAATAATGGAACAATAAAAATGGTGTTTTATCTAATGAAAGAGATGACTTACTCTGTCATTTCCATTCCAATTTCTCCAGGCCCACAAGCTCCAGCTCCACACCCAAACTCATGGCCTCCACCTTCTCCCGAATGTCCCCTCTCTCAGAAAACGCTGCCAGCGCGCCCCTGCTGTCCAACCCCCAAGCCCACTGTGAACCCAGACAGCGCGACTGCCACCATCACCTCTCTCTGAGGTCGCCGCCACATCCTCTCTCAGGACTCCCATGCCCACTTCTGCCACCACATCGGGCATGAAAACTTGCTTTTCTTGTTTCTCTCTCTCTTCTTTTCTGTCTTTCCTTTCTTTCCAGACAGGGTCTTGCTCTGTCTTCCAGGCTGGAGTGCAGCGGCGCAAACATAGCTTAGTGCAGCCTCGACCTCCTGGGCTCCAGCCGTCCATCCGTCTCAGCCTTCCAAGTGCTGACAGGTCCTTTTCTTGTGTGCTCATGCCCATTAGCCAAGCTCGAAGGGACGCATGGAGGAAGCTCAGTTACCATGAGAAATAAAATGCGGCCCTGTGTGGTGGCTCATCGTGATGGCACAAAGGACCCAAGCAAGCTTCCGTAGTGTAGTGGTTATCACGTTCGCCTCACACGCGAAAGGTCCCCGGTTCGAAACCGGGCGGAAGCAACTTCTACTTTTCACCTAATTGCTTCAAATTTATTACACTGAAGACTAGCCTAAAACACTCCACCGCTATCTCCAACTTGTTAAGGAGAAAGAGGGTATCTATTCCGTTGCCTTTCCGCCTCAACCATTGGCACCTAGGGAGAACTGAACCCACCTCACTTGCTGTGGACAAGGGAGCCGGCTCCCACAAAGTCCGCACAAAGCTCGTCCATTGGACGCCTGCGCGCTGCCAAATGGAATCCCCAATCCAGGGTGTGGCCCAAGGCGAGTTCTAACGAATCCTCCTTTTGTAACTCATGAGGGGACAAAATGAAGAAATCACAACAAGCTGGCAGCGGTGGGATTCGAACCCACGCCCCCGAAGAGACTGGAGCCTTAATCCAGCGCCTTAGACCGCTCGGCCACGCTACCTTTCTCCTGGAAGGTATTTACACGTTTTCCTTCGTTATACAACATCCCCGGTGTCCCTCAGCCAACAAGGCGTTGGGGCGAATCCACAGGGCATCCCAGAACCACCGCGTTCCAGCAGGATCCGCTGGGCCAGAGGCACTGGCTGGGAAACGGCTCCACCAGCGCCCTGGCAGAGAAGATTAGCGAAGCGCAGGCCTCCGGATGTGCTTTGGGGGCCACTCAGAAAGTCACCCACATTGGCCCCCTTGGGGGAGCCGGCGTGAGAGGAGGGGAAGCCTCCTACACTCTTACTTTAAAGAAAGATAAAAAGAAATAAACCAGGGCAGACCCCGTCAGTTCGGGGCCGCGTAGTCCTGCAGCCGCCGCGCCGCACTCCACAGGCGGCAGCGCAGAGGGCGCGACTCCGGGGACAGCCACGGCCCGTCCGTCCTTCCGTCCGCGGCCCCGTCCCCTGGAGCTTGGCGCCAGCTCTGCCCGGATCCGCCCCGGCCCGGGGCTCCGGCCCGCGGTCCAGTCCGCACCGCGGACCCCGAGCAGCCTCGCCGTGCACGGCCCCGCCGGGCTCAGTTCTGGGCTCGCGCTTCCACCGCTCCCGCCTGGCTCCCAGTTTCTTTCTGTCTCCCGCGGAACCGACCTCGTCCCCCCGAATCTCCGCCTCTTCCTCGCGCCCCCTCCCCTCCGCCCGGTGCTTTGCTCTCCCGCTTCTTGGCTCGCCCGCGGCTGGAGCACGGGAGGGGAGGGGAGGGGAGGGGAGGGGAGGGGAGGGGAATGGAGGGGAAAGGAGGGGAAAGGAGGGGAAAGGAGGGGTCCCCAGGGCCGAAGCGCCCCGCGGGGCGGAGGTGGACCCGGATTTCCAGCCGCTGCCCGGGCGGGAGTTCCGCGGGTCCCACGCGGCCACCTCCAGCCCCGCCCGTCAGCGCCGACTTCATGAGCAACCCGAGCCTCCTGCAGGACAGCGAGGACTTCCGCGGACGCCGGGGGCTGTGCGGGGACTTCCAGGGCCCGAGGGGGGCGGCCTGCACTCGGCGCTAACGCAGCACCTGCCCGGGACCCCGCCTCCGCCGGGCCGCTCGCGGGGCAGCAGCGCAGGAGCAGCTCGTCCCATCGCAACGCGTGGAGCAACCTGTCCCACGCCGACCTCAGCACCAGCGTTGTCCAGAGCTCGGCGGAGAGGCGGCTCGCACTGTCCAAGATCTACGAGTGAATGGTCAAGAGCGTGTCCTGCTGCAAGGATAAGGGCGACAGCAACAGCTCGGCGGGTTGTAGGAATTCACTTCACCGTGATCTGTCCCTACACAGCAAGTTGACTCGCGCGCAGAATGAAGGAACTGGAAAAAGTGCTCGGTGGATGCTGGATCCAGAGGGCGGCAAGGGTGGGAGATCTCTTAGGACAAGAGCTGCATCCATGGACAGCAGCAACAAATGCACTCGGAGCAAAGCCGAGACGCCACGACAAAAGCATCCCTGCAGCCTAGCCATGGGGTCCTGGGGACAGCCCCGGACCCCAATTTTCCAGACGGCCCGCAAGCCCTGGCTCTCACAGCAATGATGACTTTGATAGCTGGAGTCCATTTCGCCCTGGAACTAGCTCGAATGCTAGTACTATTACTGGGAGACTTTCACCCATTATAACCAAAGGAGACGATCTTAGAGATGGGGACGTGCATTCCGTGAGGTACCCGCCATCTGCGGCAAAGATGCCCCTACTCCACCCAGTCTGAGACAAATAATCCTGAAACATGGAAAGCTTTTTGAGTGATCTCAGTCTTGTCTCGTCACCAACATCATTAACTGTGTCCACCCAGTCCTCACCTGGCACCACGATGCTTGCTTGTTTGCTTGCTTGCTTGCTTTCTCTTTCTTTCTTTCTTTCTTTCTTTCTTTTTCTTCCTTCCTTCCTTTCTTTTTCTTTCTTTCTTTTCCTTCCTTCCTTTCTCTCTCTCTCTTTCTTTCTTTTTTTCTTTCTTTCTTTCCCTTCCTTCCTTCCTTTCTTGATGGAGTCTCACTCTGTCACCCAGGCTGGAGTGCAGTGGCGCCATCTTGGCTCACTCCAACCTCCGCCTCCTGACTTCAAGCGATTCTCCTGCTTCAGCCTCTCTAGTAGCTGGGATTACAGGCGTACGCCACCATGCCTGGCGAATTTTTCTATTTTCAGTAGAGATGGCGTTTCACCATATTGGTCAGGCTGGTTTTGAACTCCTGACCTGGTGACCAGCCTGCCTCTGCCTCCCAAAGTGCTGGGATTACAGGCGTGAGCCACCATGCCCAGCCTCTTTCTTTTCCTTCCTTCCTTCCTTTCTCTTTCTTTCTTTCTTTTCTTTCTTTCTTTTTCTTTTCCTTCCTTCCTTCCTTCCTTCCTTCCTTCCTTCCTTCCTTCCTTCCTTCCTTCCTCTCTCTCTCTCCTTTTTCCTCCTCCTCCTTCTTCTTTTCCTTCTTTTCTTTCTTTTTTTATAATAACCTCCATTTTTTCCTTTTGTCAGACTTGGCAGCAAAGACGTTTTTCCGGTACAAGATGTTTGCCAGATGTGCAGGTTATGTGCTGCTGTAGATAAGGACTAAGCCACTGGAAATTGCTTTACGATAAAGTGCCAAACTCACAACAGAGTTAACTGCAGAAAAGACGCAGATCCTGGTGTGCTGTCTAGTTTTGTATATAAGCAGTAGATACCAATTGTATCTATCATGGCTCACTGCAACCTCTGCCTCCAGGGTTCAAGTGATTCTCCTGCCTCAGCCTCCAGAATAGTTGGGATTACACCCACCTAATTTTTTGTATTTTTAGTAGACACGGGGTTTCACTATGTTGGCTAGGCTGGTCTCGAACTCGTAGCCTCAAGTGATCCACCCACCTCGGCTTCCCAAAGTGCTGGGATTACAGATGGGAGACAGCACACCCAGCCAATTTATAAATAATTTTAAACGAGAAGTTTATCTTGTGGGTTTAGACTGGGAGTAGTCATTCAGTAAAAGCTGCGATGTGGTTTATGGAAATGAACAATCGTGGCATTATACTTGGCCTCTCCTCGAGGTGGGCACAGCCTGACTGTGTGGCCAGGGATGGTCCTGCCCTCCTGCATTCTGCCACCACAGTTTAGTAACAGTGCGATTCCACGTTCCCGTTCCCATACTCTCTGAGAAGCACCTGATGATGCTGATGTACTTACAGACAAGAGAACAATCTTTGCTATAATTGCTTCAAGCCATAAGTGTACATAAATCATGAAAAAGGGCAACAAACTGTTAGCATGTGTTGGTTTCATAAAGTAAAAAAGGAGAGGGAAAATCTGCACATCCATTCTCTGAGCAACCCCTTTTTATTCTTTATTTTTGCTTAATTTGAGCATACCCTGAGAATTTCCTAATTAAAAAAAAATCATAACCTAGTTTGGCAGTGGCACCTGTACTTTCAGAAATGTCTCCCAGTAACCACGCTGGCCCAGATCTCCAAGGTATCCTTCCCTCAGTGCTGCTGCTGGAGCTTTCCGCCTTTAAACCACATTTGCTCAAGGGACCCTCTTTGGAGAGAACTTTCATCAAAACACTCTTGCTCACACACTGTACAAGAAACTTTTTTTTTTTTTCCTGATTAGAAAAATGCATTTTTAAAAAATAGCAAAATCTAGAAAAACCTATCAAAATAAAAAACACCTTAAACCCCACCACTCAGAGGTAAACATCCATATTTAGTGCACAAATCTCCTTTGTTTTCTGTTGAGTTTTCCCTGAGTCAATATGTCTATATCCTTAGTTGTGATTTTACTATAGATAAACACTTATACTTTTACAACTTTGATTCTGTGTCATGAAATCTTCCCAGACCTCATGTTGGGGGCCCTAATGTTGGGAGATTCCATAGGGGAGGATAAGCAGTGCTGGAGTGAAATAAACTGGGATTGTTGCTGCATCCCAGTGCAGATATTTCATTCATTATGGTAAAGAGTACAGTGCGCATCTCACGAGTGTATACAGCTGTCTCTTTGCTCCTAAGCCCGTGTGTGTTTTACAGGCCTCGTGAGCATGCAGAGGTGGTCTCAGCCAAGTGTTTTTATAATATGACCTTCCACTCAGTCACTACCCTCTCCACCCCACAGTGAGCCCTCCAGTGTGGTCTAGGAAATGAGTCTGTAAAATCACACAGATTTATGAGTGGACCACAATCCCCATCATTAGGAGGGCTCCTAGCATCTTCCCATCTCACGAAAGAGGATTATTAACTTCTTACAAGAGTACACCAATTTGGAATCTGGGATCTTTAAAACTTAAAAAAGCAAACCATCTTTTTGTTTTGAAACAATTTTAGATTCATAGAAAGTAGCAAAGAAAATTAAAGGGGCTGGGCATGATGGCTCATGTATTGGTTTCATAAAGTAAAAAATGTAATCCCAGTAATCCCAGCGCTTTGGGAGGCCGAGGTGGGTGAATTACTTGAGGTCAGGGCTTGGAGAGCAGCCTGGCCAACATGGCAAAATGCCGTATCTCCTAAAAAATACAAAAAATTACCTGGCGTGGTGGTGCGTGCCCATAATCCCAGCTACTCTGGAGGATGAGGCATGAGAATCGCTGAACCCAGGAGGCAGAGATTGCAGTAAGCTGAGATCATGAAACTGCACTCTAGCCTGTGTGACAGAGCAAGACTCTGTCTCAAAAAGCAAAAACCAAAAGAAAATTAAAGGGACATCCCATGTACCTGCCTTCCTCAATGATGACATCTTGCTTAATTATAGCACAGTAACAAAACCAGGGAATTGATATTGGTACAATCCACAGAGCTTACTGGGACTTCTCCAGTTACACATGCATTAATTTCTGTGTGTGTGCGTGGTTCTCTGCAGCAATTTTATCACATGTGTATTTTCTTGTGACTATCACCACAATCAAGAATCAGAACTGCTCCATCATCACAGTGCTACACTCTTAGAGCCACACACAACCTCTCCAACTTCCCTTGTCTTCCAGTCCCTAGCCCCTGACAACCACTAACCTGTTCTGTGTCTCTACAAATTTGTTATGTTAAGAATGTTACATAAATGGAATGATTACAGCATGTGGCCCCTAGCGCCTGGCTTTTTCTCATTTAGCACAATTCCCTTAGGGTCCATCCCAGTTGTATCAATACAGTAGTTCATTTCTTTCTTTTGATGAGTAGTATTTCAAGCTATAAATATACCACAGTCCCTTTAAACGCTCACCCATTGAAAGTTTGCGCTTTTTCCAGTTTGGCCATTCTGTTGCATTTCTCTGGGATAAAGGGTTGAATGCAATTGCTACGTCATAGGCTACGTGAATTTTTAGTTTCAGAAGAAATAACCAAACTGTTTTCCAGAGTGGCTGTATCGTTTCACATTTCCACCAGCCTGGCATGAGATTTGGCTTCTCTGCACTCTTGCTAGCATAGATGTTATCTCATTTTTTTGAGACACTGGCAGGGGGCTGCAGGGGTGGGGAGTAGGAGTAGGGGGACTGCCAGGGCGGGGGTAAGGGGAGGGTCTCCCTGTGCTTTCCAGCCTGGTCTCAAACTCCTGGGCTCAAGCGATCCTCCCTCCTCAGCCTCTGGGATGGCTGGGACGGCTGGGACGACAGACTTGCATGACTATGCCTGGCTGTTTTTTTAATTTTAGCTGTTACAATAGGTATACAGTGATATTTCCCCTTCATCTTAATTTGCATTTCCTGAATGGCTAGTGCTATTGAACATCTTATTTACTTATTTGCTACCTTTATTTCCTCCTCCATGAAATATCTCTTCACATTTTTTGCCCACTTTCTAAATGGATTGTTTTTTCTTTTTCTTTCTTTTTTTAGAAATTGTAACAAAATATACATAACATAAAATTTGCCATTTCAACAGTTTAAAGTGTACATGTCAGTGGCATTAAGTACATTCACATTCTTGTGCAATCATCACCACTAGCCTCAATGTTTTAATCATCCCATACAGAAACAGTACAATCATTAAACAATAACTCCTTGTTCCTTCCTCCACCCAGTCCCAGTAACTCCTATTCTTCTGTCCCTATGAATCTGACCAAACTATTCCTCATAAGTGGAATCATACCATATTTGGGGTTTGTGTCTGACTTATTTCACTTGGCACAAGGTACTAAATGTTCATGCATATTGTAACGTGTGTCAGGACTTCATTCCTTTTAAGGTGGAATAATAGCCCATCACGTGTACAGACCACATTTTGTTTATCTACTCTTTCTTCAATGGACATTTTGGTTGTTTTCACCTTTTGGCTGTTGTGAATAATGCTGCTATGAACACTGCTGTACAAATGTCTTTTCCACTCTCTGCTTTTAATCTTTTTGTGTTTATACCCAGAAGTGGAATTTCCGGATCATATGGTAATTCTGTTTAATGTTTCGAGGACCCACAATACTATTTTCTACAGTGGCTGTATTATTTTACATTCCTATCAGCAGTTCACAAGGGTTCCAATTTGTCCACATTCTCACCAACACTTGGTTGTTTTCTGTTTTTCTGAAAATCCTCTTGTTAATGGATGTGAAGTGGTATCTTCTTGTGGATTTGATTTGCATTTCCCTAGTGATTAGTGATGTTGAACATCTTTTCACATGCATATCCCACTTCTATGTCTTCTTTGCAGAAACGTCTATTCAAGTTATTCAAGTCTTTTGCCCATTTTTTTAATTGGGTAGTTGGTAAAGGGGTGACTTTCAGAAAACCACGAGCTGGTTCAAAACTCTTTTGCACTATTTGCAAGTGTCTGAAGACTTTTGAATACGGGTGGCCGTGGACCACCAGTCTGGTAAAAGTTATGAACTCTTTCTTAGAATAATGCCTTTTTTTTTTTTTCCTGAGATGGAATCTCGCTCTGTTGCCCACGCTGGAGTGCAGTAGCTCGATCTCGGCTCACTGCAACCTCTGCCTCCTGGGTCCAACCAATTCTTCTGCCTCAGCCTCCCGAGTAGCTGGGACTACAGGTGTGTGCCACCATGCCTGGCTAATTTTTGTGTATTTTTAGTAGAGATGGAGTTTCACCATATTGGCCATGCTGGTCTTGAACTCCTGACCTCGTGATAAGCCTGCCTCAGACTCCCAAAGTGCTGGGAATACAGGCATAAGCCAACGCACCTGGCCTGGAACAATGCTTTTATATATATATATTTTTTTATTACTTGTTTTTTTCGAGACAGAGTCTTGCTGTGTTGCCCAGCCCGGAGTGCAGTGGTGTGATTACAGCTCACTGCAGCCTAGACCTCCTGGGCTCAAGCAATCCCCCCCACCTCCGCCTCCCAAGTAGCTGAGACTACAGGCGCATGCTCCCATGCCTGGTTAATTGTTTCTAATTTTTGTACAGACAGGGTCTTGTTTTGTTGCCCAGGCTTGTGTCAAACTCCTGGCCTCAAGTGATGCACCTACCTCGTCCTTCCAAAGTGCTGGAATTACAATCGTGAGCCACCGTCAGGCCAATTATCAAGATTTTTAAGTACTAATGAGCATAAGTGATTTTTTAAAAAAATTTTACTTTAAGTTCTGGGCTACACGTGCAAAACGTGTAGGTTTCTTACCTAGGTGTACATGTGCCATGGTGGTTTGCTGCACCTGTCAACCCATCATCTAGGTTTTAAGCCCTGCATGCATTAGGTGTTTGTCCTAATGCTCTCCCTCCCCTTGCCCCCTAACCCCTGACAGGCCCCGGTGTGTGATATTCCCCTCCCTGTGTCCACGTGTTCTCATTGTTCAACTCCCACTTACAAGTGAGAACACGCAGTGTTTGGTTTTACAAGAACTATGATTTGATATGTGATGCGAAAGGATCTGTGATTTCTTTGTGTTTTGTTGGTTTTTGAGACAGAGTCTGCCTCTGCTGTCCAGGCTGGAGCGCAGTGGCACAACCTTGGCTCACTGCAGCCTCCACCTCTGGGGCTCCTGAGATCCTCCCGCCTCAGCCGCATCTGTGATTTCCATTAGCAATAAAGGTCCTGTTAATTCCACTGTGGATTGTAGCCTCCTTTCAGAATGGAAAACCCTATTTCAGTTAGTGATTAGGAAAAATATAAGTTCTGCTATTATTCCCACCCAGGTTCACAGACCTCCTGTTATCCCCGCCATCTAGGAAAGGGAATCTTCTGGCCTTCTCGGGGCTAGGCCTTCACCTCCACCTACAGGCAGGAGTGGCCTTCAGCAAAAGGTTCCTTCTGACTGTGGCCTGTAATTAGGTCAAGTGGCAGCATAGGTAGACGTGCAAGCAGGGACTAAGTCTGCGGATGTGACTTGCATGAGGTGGGCATGACCGTGCTACAAGCATAACTAAGAACATCATCTAAGTGAGCGGGTGTTTTATGAAAGAGTGTGCACTAAAATGGGAAATCATCCACAGCCTCCACTAAAGGAGGGTTTGGAGGCCTTAAGTCTGTGCACGCATCCGCCCGCAGGTGTCGGGGGCAGAGTCCGAAGTGCCGGGTCCCTGCAAAGGTGCAGTTCCTGGAGGAGGCCCTCAGGCTCTCAGGATAGTGGATGCTGAGACTTCACATTCTTCTTCTGCTTTTCCCCTGGTCGCCTGTCACCCGTGGCAAGTGTCTCTCTTATTTATTAAAAATTATAATAAACAGTTGGGGGTCTCCCCATGTTTCTCAAGCTGGCCTCAAACTCCTAGGCTCAAGCAAGTTGCCCGCTGGGACTACTATAATCTAGAGTTCGTCCAAACAATGAAACAATAAAGGTGGTGTGCGCTGTTTTTTTCTCCCCACTGAGAGCAGGCCTGCCCCGGGGCTGGTCCTGGTGTGTCTGGATTTGGTGGGTTCTTGGTCTCACTGACTTCAATAAGGAAGCCCCAGACCCTCGCGGTGAGTGTTAGTCCTTAAAGGTGGCGTGTTCAGAGTTTGTTCCTTCTGATGTTCCGATGTGCTCAGAGTTTCTTTCTTCTGATGGGTTTGTGGTCTCGCTGGCTTCAGGAGTGAAGCTGCAGACATTCTAGATAAGTGTTACAGCTCATAAAGGCAGCGTGCACCCAAAAAATGAGCAGCCGCAAGATTTATTGCAAACAGCAAAAGAACAAATCTTCCACAAAGGTTGCCACTGCTGGCTGGGGCAGCCTGCTTTTATTCTCTTATCTGGCCCCACCCACATCCTGCTGATTGGTCCATTTTACAGAGAGCCGAGTGGTCTGTTTTACAGAGAGCTGATTGGTCCGTTTTGACAGGGTGCTGATTGGTGCGTTTACAATCCCTGAGCTAGACACAAACGTTCTCCACGTCCCCACTAGATTAGCTAGATACAGAGTGTCCCTTGGTGTATTTACAAACCCTGAGCTAGACACAGAGTGCTGATTGGTGCATTTACAAATCTTGAGCTAGATACAGAGTGCCGATTGGTGCATTCACAATCCCTTAGGTAGACATAAAGGTTCTCCAAGTCCCCACCAGATTAACTAGATACAAAGTGTCCATTGGTGCATTCATAAACCCTGAGCTAGACACAGGGTGCTGATTGGTGCATTTACAAACCTTGAGCTAGATACAGAGTGCCGATTGGTGCATTCACAATCCCTTAGCTAGACATAAAGGTTCTCCAAGTCCCCACCAGATTAACTAGATACAGAGTGTCCATTGGTGTATTCACAAACCCTGAGCTAGACACAGGGTGCTTGCTGATTGGTGTGTTTACAAACCTTGAGCTAGATACAGAGTGCTGATTGGTGTATTTACAATCCCTTAGCCAGACATAAAGATTCTCCAAGTCCACCAGACTCAGGAGCCCAGCCGGCTTCACCCCGTGGATCCCCCACCAGGCCGCAGGTGGAGCTGCCTGCCAGTCCCGCCGGTGCGCCCGCATTCCTCAGCCCTTGGGCTGTCAATGGGACTAGGCGCTGTGGAGCAGGGAGCGGCGCTTGTCGGGGAGGCTGGGGCCGCGCAGAAGCCCACGGCGGGGGGCGGGGGGCAGGGGGCAGGGGCTCAGGCATGGCGGGCTGCAGGTCCCCAGCCCTGCCCCACGGGGAGGCAGCTAAGGCCCGGGGAGAAAGGGAGCACAGCAGCTGCTGGCCCAGGTGCTAAGCCCCTCACTGCCCAGGGCTTGCGGGTCGGCCGGCGGCTCCGAGTGCGGGGCCTGCCGAGCCCGCCCCCACCTGGAACTCGCGCTGGCCCGCAAGCACTGCGCGCAGCCCCGGTTCCCACCCGCGCCTCTCCCTCCACACCTCCCCGAAAGCTGAGGGAGCTGGCTCTGCCTTGGCCAGCTCAGAAAGGGGCTCCCACAGTGCAGCCGTGGGCTGAAGGGCTCTTCAAGGGCCAGAGTGGGCGCCAAGGCTGGGGAGGCGCCGAGAGCGAGCGAGGGCTGCGAGGGCTGCCAGTACGCTGTCACCTCTCAGTGGGACACAGGGAGGCAAAGCGCGTGCTAAAGCTACCCTCGCTCCTCGGGGACCAGCCTGAGGTGTCCGGCGGGCCCAGGTCCCCGCTCCTCCTGCAGCCCTGGGCCCGGGCTCCGCTGTGCCTGGCGCTGCAAGACCTGAGCGCTGAGATCCCGGGGCGAGGGACACTGGGCAGCGCGATCCGCACGGCGCCAAGCCTGCATCGCGCACTCGCCAGGACCAGAGCCGCGCCGCGGTGGAGTCCTGAGCGCCCCCAAGTGGTCACGTGTGCGGCAGCGACCCAAGAATTTGAAAGAGTCGCGGAAAACTGCACTCCTCATAGAGCATCTGAAGGTTCTTGGAGGGAGCTGTGAACGATTAACAAAAAACACGGCCATAGGGTCCACTGGTTGCATTCTGAAGGGCGACCCCTCCCCTACCCCAGCGTGGCCTATGGCTCTTTGTTTACAATTTCATAAAATTGAAAAAGAAAAAGATGTAGAAATGAATGCATTGGCATTAAAGTACATTTGTTGAGTTTTTTTTCTTTTCTTTTTACTATAGAATCTTTCTAGCCAAGCTGAGTGTTTTTGAAAAGATATGTTACAAAACATAATGCAAATATTCTTATTAAAACATAGCTCCTATAGCTGAGTGGGACGGCGCACGCCTGTAATCCCAGCTATGCAGGAGACCGAGGTGTGAGGATAGCTTAAGCCCAGGTATTGGAGCCCAGTTTGGGCAAAATAGCATAGACCCCCGCCTCAAAAAAATAAAAATAAGACAACATATCCATGGAAAGAGTCTCGAAAGCTCTGAAACAAAATATTAGCAACACGCATGGCATGGTTGAGGGTGCTTTTCTTCTTCTTTCAGCTCGTTTATGCTAATTTTTCTTCTCAAGTGTGTCTAATTTTTCCATAGTGAGCACATGTTAACAGAAACTTTTAGTGTCTAAACATACAAATAGGAAATCCTCAGGAACTGAAAGAGCAGGCTGGAGGAACAGAACAGAGCTTGGCACCTGCGCCAGGAGCACTGCCAGGGCTGAGCGCTGGTAGAGGCGGCCTCTGTCTCCCACTCACCCTGGTGCAACACAACTGGTGTGCCCACCTAGCCTGAGGATGCCAAGTGGACACAGGAAGCCAGCGTGGCCACACAGCAAGGAGGAAGGACAGGACCCCCCTCATCCCATCCCAGGAGCTTCTTTGAACAAGTTACAAAAACAGACACGTAAGGAACTTGGAAAGCCTGTTCTGCTGGGAGACTCTCTCATATTTGGCTCTCAGGCCTGAAACTGTCATAGGGAGAACTCAAAGGTGGCCCCCAAGATTCCCGCCCGGCGCACACGCCCTGTAGACCACGTGCCTCTGAGAGAACGTGATGGCATGTCACTCCCACAACCATGCCACATTTTACGGAACAAAGGGTTGCGCAGCTGTGAGTGAGGTTCCTGGTCAGTTGATTTTGATAAATCAAGAGGGAGATTATCCTGGGTGGGCCTGACTTAATCAGGTGAGCCCTTTAAAAGAAGGTGGAGCTCCAGAAACACTGTGCACCGCTGGCCTCAAGGAAAGGGGCCTCTGGCCAAGCATGGTGCCTCATACCTGTAATCCCAGCACTTTGGGAGGCTGAGGCATGCAGATGGCTTGAGGTCAGGAGTTCAAGACCAGCCTGGCCAACATGGTGAAAACCCACGTCTACTACAAATACAAAAATTAGCCAGGTGTGGTGGTGTGCACCTGTAATCCCAGCTACTTGGGAGGCTGAGGCAGAAGAATCGCTGAACTTTGGAGGTGGAGGTTGCAGTGAGCTGAGATCACACCATGGCACTCCAGCCTGGGTGACAGAGCAAGACTCTGTCTAAAAACAACAAACACAACAACAAAACAAAAACAAAACAAAACAAAAAAACCAAGGGGCTTCTTGTTGCTGAGAGTGGCCCTCAGCTGACATCCAGAAAGCAAATGGGGATTTCAGTCCCACAGCCACAAAGAAACACATTCTGCCAACAATCAGGGAGGCTGGAAGTGAACCCCTTGCCTCAGATGAGGCTGCAGCAGTGGCCAACACTGTGATGTCACTTGCTGTGGTACCAGTAGAAGACCTTGCTAATCTGTACCCCATCTTCTGTCCCACAGAAAGCGAGATAATAAATCTGTGCTGTCTTAAGACACTAAATTTGTGGTAATTTGCTATGCAACAGTAAAAATCTAATACAATAGCCTTTCCAACTAAGAAAGTCATATTTTAAGAAACAATTTTTATGCCAAGATATTATTATTGTGTAAAGATGTTATATGTGCAGAGATCTTAAGTGCACATTGAAGTGAATACACTGACACTTGTGAACATAGACACACACACACACGTGTGTGTACCCTCACCCAAATCAAACAGAACATTTCCAACATCACAAAAGTTTTCTCATGTCCCTTCCAAGTCAATATCTGTGCCTCCTTCTCCCAGGTGACAGACAGAATTTTTAACTTCTGTTACCATGATTAGTTTTGTTCATGTGTGAGTGTCATACGTGTAATCAATAAAATGCAGATTCTTTGTGTCTGGCTGCATTTGCTCAATATTGATGTTGGTAAAATCCATCCATGCTGTTTGTAGCAGTTAACTCATTATCATTGTTGTAATTATTCTATATAAAACTATATACAATTTTATTCATCCTGTATAAAGATGGTGGACATTTGGACTGTTTCCAGATGTGAGTTATTATGAATAAAGCGTGAGGAATGTTTCTGCTCATGACTCTCATCTTTTCTGCATGTGTTTCTGGGAAATTGCTCTGTCACAGGGCAGGGTATAAGTTCAGTGTACCCAGGATTTGGACACCAAACACCTGCCTTGTCCTCGCATATAAACTCTGCTGTGGAGGGAGGAAATGCAGGGGAAGCGGGCCCAGATGTGTTCCTTAGTAGATGTTAAGCTCTGACACCAGGATCTTCAGGTATATTGCTAAAGAGCACTGTTTTTGCAAAATTATTCATGATTATCCAGGTCTTTTATTTTTACTTGAAAAACATCTTTTAATTCTCTTAACAGTTTTCACACAGGAGAAGATTTTACTTGTGGCGCGGTCCAATTTATCATTTTTTTTTCTTCACCCAGCTCTAAGTCTAGATTTTTTCCTATGTCTTTTTGAAGTTTTATAGTTTTAAATCTGTCATGAAAGCCCATGATCTCCTTTGGGTTCATTTTTGTCTCAGCTGTGAGGTTTTAGTTTAAATTCATTACTTTGTTGAGGGACCCACATCCTTTGCCTGTGGCTGCTCCAGCACTGTTTGTGGCAAAGGCGATCCTTTCTCCATTGGATTGCTTTTGCACCTTTGTCACCAACTACTTGGGAAGAAAATATTTGCAAAGTACATACTTGAGAAAGGACTTGTAGCTGGAATATATAAAGAATTATCAAAACAGCATTGAGAAAAAAATCCTCCTTATTAACAGAATAAAGGGAGGGTGGGAAACTGTGTGATTAACTCAATTGATGCAGAAAAAGTATTGGACAAAATTCAACACCTTCTCATGATTAAAAAATTTAATAAACTGATACATCAAAGGATACTATCAACAGGGTAAAAAGGCAACCCACATAATGCAAGAAACTGTTAGCAAATCACATGTCTGATAATTGACTAATATCTAGAATATATTTTTAAAAATCCTCCTACAATTCAACAACAAAAAAACTACCCAATTTCATGACACAGAATCAAAGTTGTAAAAGTATAATTCAAGTGTTCCTCTATAGTAAAATCACAACTAAGGATATAGACATATTGGCTCAGGGAAAGCTCAACAGGAAACAAACTGGAGATTTGCTCACCAAATATGGATGGTTATCCCTGAGTTGTGGCTTTTTCAGGTTTTATTTCTATAGAATCCCCTGAATTTTGTTATTTTTTTAAACATGCATTTTTCTAATCAGGAAAAAAATTTCTGTACAGTGTGCAAGCAAGCATGTTTTGATGAATGTTCTCTCCAAATGGGGTCCCTTGAGCAAATCTCGTTTAAAGGGGGAAGCTCCAGCAGCTGTGCTGTGGAAGGAGGCTCTGGGGACCCTGCCAGTGTGGTTACTGAGAGACGTTTCTGAAAGGATTGGTGCCTCTGCCAAACTACGTGGTTATTATTATTTTTTAATTGGGAGATTCCTAGTGTATGCTCAAATTAAGCTAAAACAAAAACAAAAGAAAACAAAACAGAAAAAGGTGGGAAAATCAATACATGCTCACAGTCTACTGTCTGTTGTCTGTTCCATAATTTATGTACATTTATGGCTTGAAACAGTTATGGCAAAGATTGGTCTTGTGTCTGTAAGTGCATCAGCATCATCAGGTGCTTCTCAGAGAGTATGGGAACAGGAACGTGGAACCACACTGTTACTAAACTGTAGTGGCAGAATGCAGGAGGGCACGGCCATCCCTGGTTACACTGCCAGGCTGTGCCCACCTCAATGAGAGGCCAAGTATAATGCCAGGCTGGTCTGTTTCCATAGACCATATTGCAGTTTTTACTGAATGATTATTCCCAAACTAAAGCCAAATGGAATGTCTCATTTAAAATTAGTTATAAATTAGAACTCTTAGGGGCTGAATGTAAGAATTTTCAGGTGAGAGGCTGGGGTTTTGGTAGCATCTATCGAGCAGCTGAACAAGTCCAAGTTGTACCTTTGGAGAATGGTTTCCATTGCAAGTGTCCTTATCCTCCTATGATGTTCCACTGATTTACTGCTCACCGGGATGCAACATTTGCTTATTAATTTAGACTTTGTCAGTTTGTCAAATCAGAACTTTCCAAGTAATACATCTATTACCTAAATATATTCATACATCTATATTACAGAAGCAATGCATCCTTATATTAATATTTTTTCACATTTATTTTAGGTTGAGGGTACATGTCAGGTTTTTGTTTTTTTTTTTTTTTACATAGGTAAACTCATGTCACAGGGATTTGTCATATAGATTATTTCATCACCCAGGTATTAAGCCTAGTACCCAATAGATATCTTTTCTGCTCCTCTCCCTCCTCCCACTCTCCACCTTCAAGTAAACCTCAGTGTGTGTTGTTTCCTTCTTATCATTTAGCACTCAATTATAAGTGAGAACATGTGGTATTTGGTTTTCCATTCTCGCATTAGTTTGCTAAGGATAATAGCCTCCAGTTCCATCCATGTTCCCGCCAAAGACATGATCTGATTCTTTTTTATGGCTGCATAGTATTCCATGGTGTATATGTACCACATCTTCTTTATCCAATCTGTCATTGATGGGCATTTAGGTTGACTCCATGTCTTTGCCATTGTGAGTCGTGCTGCAATGGGTCGAAGGATAGTTTTGCTTTTAGCTCTTTGAGGAATCACACTGTCTTCCACAGCGGTTGAACTAATTTACACTCCCACCAACAGGGTATAAGTGTTCCCTTTTCTTTACAACCTCGCCACCATCCATTATTTTTGACTTTTTAATAATCACCATTCTGACTGGTGTCAGGTAGCATCTCATTGTGGTTTTCATTTGCATTTCTCTAATGATCAGTGATGGCCTTTTTCTCATTTGCTTGCTGGCCACATGTATGTCTTCTGTTGAGAAATGTCTGTTCATGTCCTTTGGCCACTTTTTAATAGGGTTGTATGTTTTTCTCTTGTAAATTTGTTTAACTTCCTTATAGATGCTGGATATTAAACCTTTGTCAGATGCATAATTTGCAAATATTTTCTCTCATTCTGTAGGTTGTCTGTTTACTCTGTTGATAGTTTCTTTTACTGCACAGAAGCTCTTTAGTTTAATGAGATCCCACTCGGCAACGTTTGCTTTTGTCGCGATTGCTTTTAGTGTCTTGTCATGACATCTTGGCTCATCCCTGTGTCCAGGATGACGTTGCCTAGGTTGTCTTCCAGGGTTTTTACAGTTTTGGGTTTTACATTTAAGTCTTTAATCCATCCTGAGTTGATTTTTGTGTATGGTGCAAGAAATGGGTCCAGCTTCAATCTTCTGCATATAACTATAAAGGTCTGACAAGTCCATTAATTGAGGAGATTGATAACAGGCTACTTGGTCCTCATGTGAATTCCGTGGCAATGTGAACGGGTCCAAAGCTGTTCAGTGGAGGTGCAGAACGGAGATTTGGTTCTTTGTGATCTGTTAGTTCTGCAGAAAACAGGTAGTGAAAAAAAAAAGTAACTTTTTTTTTTTGAGACGGAGTCTCGCTCTGTCGCCCAGGCTGGAGTGCAGTGGTGGGACCACAGGCGCCCGCCACCGCTCCTGGCTAATTTTTTGTATTTTTAGTAGAGACGGGGTTTCACCATGTCAGCCAGGATGGTCTCGATCTCCTGACCTTGTGATCCGCTTGCCTTGGCCTCCCAAAGTGCTGGGATTATGGGATTACAGGCGTGAGCCACCGTGCCCAGCCAAAAAGTAACTTATTAAGATGAGACCAGCACCATATTACAACAACGGCATAAACTTTCCTTAAACCAAATGGATATTTAAAAAAACCAAAAACACACATAATTTGTATTTACTGCTTATATTATACACAAAACTTGAAAGCACACCATGACCTGAAAGTCTTTGCTGCAGTTATATGGTGTAGGGAGTTTGGCACTTCATCGTAATGAAATTTCCAATGGTTCAGTCCTTATCTACAGCAGCACATAACCTGCATGCATCGGGCAAACATCCTGTACAGGAAGAATGTCTTTGGTGCCAAGTCTAATGAAAGGAAAAAGGGAGGTTATGATTTTTTTTTTGTAACAAGAAAACTAAAAGGGAGTTGGTGAAGGACATCTTTGGACGACTACTCTCAGTTCCTGTTGTCAGACAATCTGAAGTTTTATTTTTTTTCTTTGAGACGGAGTCTTGCTTTGTTGCCAGGCTGGAGTGCAGTGGTGCAATCTGGGCTCACTGCAATCTCCGCCTCCCAGGTTCAAGCGATTCTTCTGCCTCAGCCTCCAGAGTACCTGGGATTACAGGCACGTGCCACCACACTCAGGCAATTTCTGTATTTTTTGTAGAGACACGGTTTCACCATGTTGGTCAGGTTGGTCCCGATCTCCTGACCTTGTGATCCACCCACCTCAGCCTCCCAAAGTGCTGGGATTACAGGCGGGAGCCACTGTGCCCGGCTGATGAAGTACTTTTAAGTGTAGCGGGCTCACCAGTTCTCAGCCTGACATGCAGCTATGTGTCCTTGTCTTGACACTGTGTGAGGAGTTTTGGCTGGGCAAAACATTGTCAAGGTGGAAAAATCCAGCATGTCTCCATCCATGAGGTCATTCAGAATGATGGATTCCATGTCACAGTCCAAATGCTCAACGATCTTGCCATCCGAGTCACTTGGGAGCCTCTCCTGGTGGAGGAGGCCCATTCTGCCATAGCCACTGCAGCAGCTCACCCAGGAGTAGCCCCCCAGGGCACTCATCTGCATGGGGTGGGGCAGAGACACTTGTAAAGGTGTCTTCACTGGGGTCAGGTGGTTCACACCTGAGGTGTGGGGCTTGGTGTTTTCCGTGTGAAACAGGGCACGGCTGTAAACTGCATACCTCTGCTGAGCATGCCCAGGGTGGATATGGGAACTGGGAGGCCTCATTTTGTATCCAGATGCCTGGTTGCCACAGGTTGATGTGGCTGAATTAAGGCCTATCATGATGTTCTGGCCCAGATCCTGGCTGTTGGGTGGGGCTACCCCAGGATTAGCTGGTGTCTCCTCCATTATGGAGGATTTGACCCTGGGATTAGCTGGTGTCATAACGTCATTATGGGGAGGAGAGCCAGAAGTCAGCAGCTCCTCCAGGAGTCCTGCTGCACAGTTACACAGACTCGCAGCTCTGTAACTTGATTTGTGCTCCTTGAGTGTTTCATAGGCATCTGGGGCAAAGGGTTCATGTTGGACTGGCCCTACGTCTATTTTTTGTAGTTTGGGCGGATTCAGACTGGTGTTTGGTGGCACAAAGGAGTAGCATGGCGTCTGCTGCATCATGGTGCCAGGTGAGGACTGGGTGGACACAATTAATGATGTTGGTGACGAGATAAAACTGAGAGGACTGGGTGGACACAGTTAATGATGTCAGTGCTCACAGAAGGTTGAGATTATTCAAACCTTTTCCATGTTTCAGGATTGCTTGACTCAGACTGGGTGGAGTACGGGCCATCTTTGCCGCACATGGCGGGTACCCCACGGAATGCACGTCACCATCTCCAAGATCGTCTCCTTTGGTTATAATGGGTGAAAGTCTCCCAGTAATAGTACTAGCATTCGAGCTAGTTCCAGGGCGAAATGGACTCCAGCTATCAAAGTCATCATTGCTGTGAGAGCCAGGGCTTGCAGGCCATCTGGAAAACTGGGGTCCGGGGCTGTCCCCAGCACCCCCCTGGCTAGATTGCAGGATGCTTTTTTCGTGGCATCTCGGCTTTGCTCCGAGTGCATTTGTTGCTGCTGTCCATGGATGCAGCTCTTGTCCTAAGAGATCTCCCACCCTTGCCGCCCTCTGGATCCAGCATCCACCGAGCACTTTTTCCAGTCCCTTCATTCTGCGCGCGAGTCAACTTGCTGTGTAGGGACAGATCATGGTGAAGTGAATTCCTGCAACCCGCCGAGCTGTTGCTGTCGCCCTTATCCTTGCAGCAGGGCACGCTCTTGACCATCCACTCGCAGATCTGCGACAGCGCGAGCCGCTCCTCCGAGCTCTCGTCGGCCCTGGTGCTGAGGTCGGCGTGGGACAGGTTGCGCCACGCTTTGCGATGGGACGAGCTGCTCCTGCGCTGCTGCCCCGCGAGCGGCCCGGCGGAGGCGGGGTCCCGGGCGGGTGCTGCGTTAGCGCCGAGTGCAGGCCGCCCCCCTCGGGCCCTGGAAGTCCCCGCACAGCCCCCGGCGTCCGCGGAAGTCCTCGCTGTCCTGCAGGAGGCTCGGGTTGCTCATGAAGTCGGCGCTGACGGGCGGGGCTGGAGGTGGCCGCGTGGGACCCGCGGAACTCCCGCCCGGGCAGCGGCTGGAAATCCGGGTCCACCTCCGCCCCGCGGGGCGCTTCGGCCCTGGGGACCCCTCCTTTCCCCTCCTTTCCCCTCCTTTCCCCTCCTTTCCCCTCCTTTCCCCTCCTTTCCTCTCCTCTCCCCTCCCCTCCCCCCTCCTCTCCCCCCTCCCCCCTCCTCCCCTCTCCCCTCCCCTCCCCCCTCCTCCCCTCCCTTCCAGTCCCTTCCCCCAGCCGTGGGCGAGGCGAGAAGCTGGAGAGCAAAGCACGGGGCGTAGCGGGAGGGGGAGAAGAGCTGGCGGAGATTCGGGGGGACGAGGTCGGTTCCGCGGGAGACAGAAAGAAACTGGGAGCCAGGCGGGGGCAGGGGAAGCGCGAGCCCAGAACTGAGCCCGGCGGGGCCGTGCACGGCGAGGCTGCTCGGGGTCCGCGGTGCGGACTGGACCGCGGGCCGGAGCCCCGGGCCGGGGCGGATCCGGGCAGAGCGGGCGCCAAGCTCCAGGGGACGGGGCCGCGGACGGAAGGACGGACGGGCCGTGGCTGTCCCCGGAGTCGCGCCCTCTGCGCTGCTGCCTGTGGAGTGCGGCGCGGCGGCTGCAGGACTACGCGGCCCCGAACTGACGGGGTCTGCCCTGGTTTATTTCTTTTTATCTTTCTTTAAAGTGAGAGTGTAGGAGGCTTCCCCTCCTCTCACGCCGGCTCCCCCAAGAGGGCCAATGTGGGTGACTTTCTGAGTGGCCCCCAAAGCACATCCCCAGGCCTGCGCCTTGCGAATCTTCTCTGCCAGGGCGCTGGTGGAGCCGTTTCCCAGCCGGTGCCTGTGGCCCAGCGGATCCTGCTGGAACGCGGTGGTTCTGGGATGCCCTGTGGATTCGCCCCAACGCCTTGTTGGCCCGGGGACCCTGGGGATGTTTTATAAGGAAGGAAAAGATGTAGGTGAACCCTAGGAGGAAGGTAGCGTGGCCGAGCGGTCTAAGGCGCTGGATTAAGGCTCCAGTCTCTTCGGAGGCGTGGGTTCGAATCCCACCGCTGCCAACTTGTTGTGATTCTTCCATTTTTGTCCCTTCATGGGTTACAAAAGGAGGAACTCCTTGGGCCTTGGGCCCCACGCTTTCTCGGCATCGGGAATTCCATTTGGCATTGTGCATCCATCCACTGGATGGGCTTTGTGGGGAGTTCGTCGCGCTGGTGTCAACAGCAAGTGCCAGGTGCCAATGATTGCGGTGGAAAGGCAACGGTATAAATACCCTTGATAGCCTTTTCTCCTTAACCAGGTGGAGACAGTGGTGGGGTGTTCTAGGCTAGTCTTCGGTGTAATAAATTTGAAGCAATGAAGTGAAAAGTAGAACTGTTTCCGCCCGGTTTCGAACCGGGGACCTTTCGCGTGTGAGGCGAACGTGATAACCACTACACTACGGAAACCGGCTTGATTCTTGTTTGCCATCGTAATTAGTCACGACACACGGCGGTATTTTATTTCTCATGAGAATTCTGAGCTTCTTCCGTGGGTCCCTTTGAGCTTGGCAATGGGTATGAGCGCACAAGAAAAGGAAGTTTCAGCACTTGGAAGGCTGAGTGAGGCATGAGAATGGCTGGAGCCCTGTAGGTGGAGACTGCACTGAGCTATGATTGCAGCACTGGATTCCAGCCTGGGAGACAGAGCAAGACGCTGTGTCGAAAGACAGAAAAGAAAGAAACAAGGAAAGGCAGTGTTCACGCCGGATGTGGTGGTATAAGTGGACGTGGGAGTCCCGAGAGAGGGTGTAGGGGCGACCTGAGAGAGACGTGACAGTGGGCGTGGGAGTGGAACAGCAGGGATGCGCTGGCACCATTTTCTGAGAGGGGACGTGCAGGAGAAGCTGCTTGGGGAATGGGATTCCGTGAGTTCGGGTGTGGAGCCGGAGCTTGCGGGCCTGGAGAAATTGGAGTGGAAATGAAAAACGAAATATTCTACAACACCATTTTTATTGTTCTATTGTTTGGAAGAACTCTAACCTATCTAAGCAGCCACTTGTGGGACATTTGGATTGTTACCAGGTTTTTTTTCTTTCTTTTTTTCCCCAATTGTAAATAATATTGCAAGATTATCCTTGTGGCTCAATCTCTGTATAACATCATAATGATTTCCTTAGGAGAAATGTCTGCTGGAATTAATGGGTCAAAATTTAATTCTGTAACTTTTAAAGATACACATCAGCAAATTACTCTCCAGAAAGGTATTACCAATTTATAGTGATTTATCTTCCCACTTATTCTGGCATAAGGCTTCATTCACTCAACGTGATGTTTTTGAGATTCCTCTACGTTGTTGAGTTTACCAGCAGTTTGTCCCCGCCCCCACCGTCTTTTTTTTTTTTCTTTTTTTTCTGAGATGGGGGTCTTACTCTGTCGCCCAGGCTGGAGCGACTGCAACCTCTGTCTCCTGGGTTCAATCGATTCTCCTGCTTCAGCCTCCCCGAGTAGCTGGGATTAAGTTTGTTCCTTTTAGTTGCGGAATAGTATCCCACAATTCCTTCCTTCCTTCCTTCCTTCCCTCCTTTTATTTTTATTTATTTATTTATTTATTTATTTATTTATTTATTTATTTATTTATTTTTGAGACGGAGTCTCGCTCTGTCGCCCAGGCTGGAGTGCAGTGGTGCGATCTCGGCTCACTGCAACCTCCGCCTCCCGGGTTCACGACATTCTCCTGCCTCAGCCTCCCGAGTAGCCGGGACTACAGGCGCCCGCCACCGCGCCCGGCTAATTTTTTGTGTTTTTTAGTGGAGATGGGGTTTCACCGTGTTAGCCAGGATGGGCTCGATCTCCTGACCGCGTGATCCGCCCGCCTCGGCCTCCCAAAGTGCTGGGATTACAGGCGTGAGCCACCGCGCCCGGCCCCTCCTTTTCTTTTTCTTTTCTTTTCTTTCTCTTTCTGTCTCTCTCTCTCTTTCTTTTGTTTTGAGATCAGTTCTCACCCTGTCACACAGGCTGGAGTGCAGCGCCCAGGATCAAGGCTCCCTGCAGCGTTGACCTCCCGGGCTCAAGGGATCTATCTCAGCTTCCTGATTAGCTGAAACTACAGGTGACCACTCTCTCTTATTTTATTTTTTTTTAAGAGATGGAGTTTCACCATACTGCCCAGGCCCCAGGCTGCATTCATTTCTTGTTGGTAGATATTTGGGCTTGCTCCAGGTTTTAATTTTTTTTTTGCAATTATGAATAATACTGTTATGAACATTTGTGCACAAGTCTTCATGGATATGTGCTCTTGGTAAATGCCTAGGAGTAGAACTGCTGGTCGCAGAAGATGTGTATGTTTAGTTGGATAAAAAAAAACTTTTGCCCAAAGTGGTTGTACTATTTTTCTCCATCAGCGATGTCCAAGTCTTCTGGTTGCTACCTTCTTGGGAACATTTGGTATTGTCCACTTATTATTATTTTTTTTAACTTCTAGATATTTTTGTAGGTATGTAGCGTTTCTCTATGGTTTAAATTTGCATTTAGCTGATGAGGGATGATGATGAGCACGTTTTCATGTGTTTATGGACCATTTGTTTATCTTCCTTTGTGAAGTATCTCTTCAAATCTTTTGTCCATTAAACAAACAACCCCCCCCCACCCCCAGTAAAAGAACTGGCCTGGATAGTGGCTCAGTTTGTAATCCCAGCACTTTGGGAGGCTGAGGTGGGCGGATCTCCTGAGTTCAGGAGTTCAAGACCAGCTTGGGCAACATGGCAAAACCTGGTAGTCCACCTGTAGTCCTAGCTACTCTACTGGGGAGGCTGAGGTGGGAGGATTGCTTGAGCCTGGGAGGCAGAGGTTGCAGTGGGCCAGATTCGCACCACTGCACTCCAGCCTGGGCAACAGAGTGAGACCCTGTCTCTCTCTCTCTCTCACACACACACACACACACACACACACAGAGAACTGAATGGTTTAGACTGTATAATTTCAACACTTTGGGAGGCTGAGGCAGGGAAGATCCCTGGAACTCAGGAGTTCTGTGATACCCCATCTGTATGAAAAATAAAAATAAAAAATTAGCCGAGCATGATGGCCTGGGCCTGTAGTCCCCGCTACTTGGGAGGCTGAGGCAGGAGAATCACTCGAACCTGGGAGGCAGAGGTTACAGTGAGCTGAGATCATACTCCAGCCTGGGTGACAGGGTGGGATTCCGTCTCAAAAAAAAAAAAAAAAGACACTCTTCTGGTTTTTTTTTTCCCTGAAACTTTTAAATTTTAGCTTCTATGTTTTAGTGTAAATTCTATCTTATATTAATTTTTTGTTTTGGTGTGAGTTTGGGATTAATGTTAATTTCTTTCCCCTATGGATAGTCGGTTTTTTCCGAACCATTTGTTGCAAAGATTTTCCTTTCCACATTGAATTGTTTTGGTGCTTTCGGTGAAAATCAAATAACTGTGTATATGTGGGCCCAAATTATTTTTTTGTTCATTTTTGCTTTTCAATTAAAAATTTCAAATAGGCCAGACATGGTGGCTCACTCTTGTAATCCCAGCACTTTGGGTGGCCGAAGCAGGCAGATCACTTGAGCTCACACAAGTTGAAGACCAGCCTGGGCAGTATAGAAAAACCCACCTCGACAAAACATATAAAAAATTGGCCAGGTATGGTAGTGTGCACCTGTGGCCCCAGATCTTCGGGTTACTTGGGAGGCTGGGGTGGGAGGATCGCTTCAGACTGGGAGGCAGAGGTTGCAGTCTCTGAAGAGGTTGCTTCAGACTGGGAGGAAGATGGTGCCACTGCACTCCCACACAAACTAATTTTCCGCTGTTACAAAGAGACCTCAAACACCATAGCTTAAATTAGAAATTAAATAAAAGTTGTTTATCCTTTAAAATAATTCAAATAGACCAGGCATGGTGGCCCCCCTGTGCAATCTCAGTGCTTTGGTAGGCTGAGGCTGAAGAATCACTTGAGGCCAGGAGTTGGAGACCAGCCTGGGCAACCTAGCAAGACCCCATCTCTACAAAAAAAGGAAAAAAAGTTAGCTGGGCATGCTGATGCATGCTTGTAGTCCCAGCTAGTCGGGAGGCAGAGGCAGAAGAATTGCTTGAGCCCGGGAGTCTAAAGCTGCAGTGAGCTGTAATCGCACCACTGCACTGCAACCTGGGTGACAGAGTGAGGCCATGTCTCCAAAATAAATATATGAATAAATAAATAAATAAATAAATAAAAGTTTTAAAATATTTTTAATATATCAGTGACATGGAGGTTAGTATAATGAATGACCAATATTTCACAATCAGTAAAATCTTGTGAATTTAGCTTTACATGTATATTTTTTGCTGAAATGTTTAAAAATAAATATAATTATTATATAATTTCGTCCCTAAATATTTCAGTATAGCATCTTTAAAAATGATACAGGCAGGGTGCCGTGGCTTACACCTGTAATCCCAGCATTTTGGAAGGCCGAAGTGGGCGGATCACTTGAGGTTAGGAGTTGGAGACCAGCCTGACCAATGTGGTGAAACCCTGTCTCTACTAAAAATACAAAAGTTAGCCAGGTGTGGTGGTGCACGCTTGAATCCAAGCTACTTGGGAGGCTGAGGCAGGAGGATCACTTAAACCTGGGAGGTGGAGGTAGCAGTGAGCTGAGATCATGCCACTGTACTCCAGCCTGGGGACAGAGTGAGACTCTGTCTCAAAAATAATAGTAATAATAATAAGATACCTTTTCCTACACAGCCACATTAAAATTATCATATATTACAAAATATCCACTCCAATTCATTTTTGAGCTTGCACTTTTTGCCTTTACCCATATGCAGCCAGTCCAAAGAATACAGAGTCCAGTGCAACCATTTAAAAGGAGAGAGTTGCAGAGTCAGAGAGCAGCTCAGAGACACAGCACAGCTGAGTGAATGTGGATGCTCACTTGAACGCAAACACATAGAAACCAATTAGTTGGCTGATTTTCTTGAATACAGGTGAATGTAGGGTTTATAAAAGAAAAAGAGGAGAAAGGAGAGAAGCACCACAGCTCATCTTGAAACAGTGAGTCTTTTTTTCTCCTGTAGGTAAGTTGCTTGGCTAGAGTTTGCCACAAGCATATGTCTGGGGACTGCCCTGAATGGCTGGCTGAGCTCACTGGGAAACGATTTAATTATTTATAGTTTCCCCCAAAAAACTTAACTCTGCAATGCTTGCAAAGTGAAGGCTGTATCTGCACCGTTTTTTATCATTATAATTCTTCAGAAATTAACATAACCTTTCAATTTTCACTAAAGTGTACAACCAAAGCAATAGAATTCAGCAGTTTCTTTTGTTTCTCAAAAACAAAGCAATTTCCAATTGTTTAAGGGTAGTAATATAGTTTGTATTTATGTCCTCGTCAAAATTTACGTTGAAATGTAATTCCCAGTATTGGAGGTGGGGCCTGGTGGGAGGTTATTGGATCATGAGGATGGATTTCTCATGAATGGTTTAGCACCACGGCCTCGGTGCTGTCCTCCCTATTGTGAGTTCTCACCTGATACGGTTTTAAAAAGTGTGTGGCACCCCCCCCACTTCTTGCTCCTACCTTCGCCATGTGATGTGCCTGCTCCCTCTTTGCCTTCTGCCATGATTGGAAGCTTCCTGAAGCCTCGCCAGAAGCAGATGCTGGCGGTATGCTTCCTGCACAGCCTGCAGAGCCAGGAGCCAATTAAGCCTCTTTTCTTATCAATTACACAGCCTCAGGTATTTCTTTTCTTTTCTTTTCTTTTTTTTGAGACGGAGTCTCGCTGTGTCACCCAGGCTGGAGTGCTGTGGCGTGATCTCAGCTCACTGCAAGCTCTGCCTCCCGGGTTCACGCCCTTCTCCTGCCTCAGCCTCCCGAGTAGCTGGGACTACAGGAACCCACCACCACGCCCAGCTAATTTTTTGTATTTTTAGTAGAGACGGGGTTTCACCGTGTTGGCCAGGATGGTCTCGATCTGCTGACCTCGTGATCCGCCCGCCTCGGCCTCCCAAAGTGCTGGGATTACAGGCGTGAGCCACCACGCCCGGCCTACCTTTCTTAAATGTTGGAATTTCACAGACATGGACCTGATCTCTGTTCTCACGCGCACTCTCTCCCTGGGCGGCATCATCCACCACCACGGCTGCAAAGACTATCCATGCGTCTCCCATCTGTCACTTGACTTCCTCCCTCCTTTCCTTCTTTATTTCTTCCTTTCCCTCACATATTTATTTGTCTGTATGTGTGGTGAGAACACTTAAAATCTACTCTCTTAGCAATTTTCAAGAATACAATGTTTTTATTATACTCACCATGTTGCACAATAGATCTCTCTTGAGCTTTTTCTTCCTAACTGAAATATTGTATCCTTTGAGCATCTCCCGGATCCACCCCTCGCTCCCCACCCAGCCTCTGGCAACCACCATTCTATTCTCTGCTTCTGTGAGTTACACTTTTTGGCGTCCACATAGGAGTGAGGTCGTGCGGCATGTCACTTAACATGTCCCCCAGGCTCGTCCCTGTTGTCACTAATGACAGGATTATCCTGTTTTTGCGGCTGAGTGGTGCTCTGTTGTGCGCATCCACCTCGTTGGCTCCACCCACTCCTTCACTGACGGCCGCTGACTTTGCTCGCACATCTGGGCTATTGTGAACAGCGCTGCGGGAAACGTGGCGGCACAGACATCTCTTGGGCAAACCGAGGATACGATACGGATACTTCCTCTGTCATTTCCACTTCCATTTCTCCAGGCCCTGGAGCTCCATCTCCACGCCCGAACTCGTGGCCTCCCATTCCCCAAGCAGCTTCTCCCGAATGTCCCCTCTCAGAAAACGGTGCCAGCGCATCCCTGCTGTTCCACCCCCAAGCCCACTGTCAACCCCGGACAGCTCCGCTGCCGCCGTCTCCTCTCCCTGCGGTCGCTGCCACACCCTCTCGTCCGGTCTCCCATGCCCCCTTATGCTACCGCATCGGGCATGAAAACTTCCTTTTCTTTTTTCTCTTTCTTTCTTTTCTTTTGAGACAGGGTCTTGCTCTGTCTCCCCGGCTGGAGTGCAGTCACAGCTCACTGCAGCCTCGACCTCCTGCACTTAAGCAGTCCTCCCACCTCAGCCTCTGGAGTAGCTGCGCCTGGGGACAAAGATTCCTAGCTTCAGTGCACTCTCAGATTCGTGGGGAGACAGAACTGAGCCTGAGAGCTGGTTCCTCTCCCTCTCTGGCGGGGATACAGTGAGAAGGCAGCTGGGCGGAAATCAGGAAGAGGAGCCTCACCAAGAACTCCACTGTGCTGCACCCTGATCTAGACTTCCAGCCTGCAAAACTGTGAGAAATCAATGTTCATTGTTAGAGCAGCCCAGCATATGGTGTTGTGTTATAGCAACCCGAACCCAGACAAAGGCTCTCAGCTGGGGAGACAGAAACTGATCTGGAGCCTGCACTCCCCCTGGGGAGGGGAAGATGCCTGTCGACCTAGACAGAGGGCCTGGACAGAGACAGCGCCTGGGCTGAGTTGGCCCTTGCTTGCCACCTCTGCTCAGGAGCACTGGGACAGGATCCCAGAAGGTTCCAGAATGCATGCTGGGCGAGCGGTAGTCCCCGCAGAGTTTGGGTAGTGCACAGAGGAAGAAATGGTGGAAAAACAGCATCAGGATGGCTTTAGGGAAGGGAGCTGCTGGAAGGTGGCAGACAGAGTAGGCAGTGGCAGGAGATGGTCCAGCAAGGCACGCCCTGACATGGGAGTGCTGTCATGCGCTGCACAGTGACCTTCCAGGCAAGGAGGGACACATGCATGGCAGTGGTCCCATGACTATGGTGGAGCTGAAAAACTCCTATGGCCTAGTGATGTCATAGCCGTGGTGCTGTCGTAGCACAGACATCACTCGTGGGAGCGATGGGCTATGCCACCCAGCCTAGGGGTAAATGAGGCTCACCATCCAAGAACCACCTAATGACCATTTCTCAGAACACATCCTTGTTGTTAAGGGGCCCGTGACTGTATGTCTTGGGAAGCAACACGTGACTGTTGTCCCGCCCTGCACTGACTGCCCAGCGAGCGCTCAGAATGCATTAGGTATGGGGTGGACAGAGGAGGAGGACAGCACCGGCACCCAGACAGCAACCGCCCTTGGAATCACCATTTCCTGAACCAGGGGACCTCCCCAGCCACCCACACCAAAGCCTAAAATCTCATACCTCCTCTCTCTAAAGCATGGGTCTGCAAGCTTTCTCCGCAAGGGCCACGTATGGAATCTTTTCAGTTTTGTCGGAAGTACCCACGTCTGCCCTTTTGGTGCCAAAGCCAGTAAAAGTGACACATAACGAGAGGGAGGGGCTGTGTGCCAATGGGACGTGTGTGCCAGTGGGACGTGTGTGCCAATGGGATTTGACTCACAGACACCAACATTCAAATTTCATCTAATTTCCACATGTCATGAAATATTATTCTTTTAATTTTTTCAACTAGTAAAAAGTGTAAAAATGTTCTTAGCTCAGTGGGCAGTAGAAAAATAGGTTGCAGGCTGGATTTGGCCTGAGGGTAGTTTGCTGACCAAGGGAAAGGGGGAAAAAAAACAAACGTGCTCCAACCCACCTCTCCCTCCAGTCCCATGCAGTCAGTTCCACTTTCCTTTTTTTTTTTTTTTTTGTAACCACAAAATTATCTTCACCATTAATTTTTCTTCCTTTTGACTTGGTTTTGTATTACATAGGTAACTCTATTCTCTCCACTGAAACTCCACCATTACCATGTGCTCAATTCCCAAACACATTTGGGTCTCTTTGCGGTTTCTGTGGATTCCACTCCATTAATCTTCTTGGTTCTTCCTGCACCAGGACCAAAGTCATTACAGTTAGTAATACATGTAGGCTTATCTTTGTGCAGATTTCTTTGTACCGGGATTTTCAGAAGATTTTCCTTGCCCTGGAAGGCTGGTGTAAAAGGAAGATTTCTTTCATGTCTATAATTCCTCCCAAACTGCCCTCTAGCAGGTGAGCCCCTTGTGCTCCCACAAGCAGGGTGCTAGGCCCCCAATTCCTTACCCTTGGTGGATTCTATAAATCATTGCAACATTGGCAATTGGCTAAGCAAGAAATGTCTTACTATTGTTTTAATTGAGTGTATTTTTTATACATCCACTTATTTTGTTCTGTGAATTGCCGGTTCATATCCTTTGCTACTTTCCCCCATGGAGGTTTTAATGGTTTAACCAATTTTTAGAAGTTCTTTACATGTGTTTAATATATAAATATAAATATTTACTTATTCCAGACATTTGTTATATTTTATATGTAATGTGTATATTATGTCCTAATCATTATGTATGTTGCAAATATTTTCACTGAGGTTGTCCCTTAATTTTTCTTTTGAGATAGGGTCTCGCTCTGTCACCCAGGCTGGAGTGCAGTGCTGTGATCTCAGCTCATTACAACCTCTGTCTCCCAGGTTCAATAGATTCTCCTGCCTTAGCTTCCTGAGTAGCTGGGATTACAGGTGCACACCACCACGTCTCGCTAAGTTTTGTATTTTTAGTAGAGACAGTGTTCCGCCATATTGGCTGGCTGGTCTTGAACTCCTGACCTCAAGTGATCTGCCCACCTTGGCCTCCCAAAGTTCTGGTATTACAGGTGTGAGCCACTGCGCCTGGCCGTCCCTTAATTTTTAACAGTGATAAAGTTAAACTGTAACACTTGGTTCATTACTGTCTCCTGCCCTTAGACTGTAAGCTTATGACCACAGGGACCTGGCCTGTCTGCTCACCACTGCACCCCTAGAGCCTGCCTGTCGTTCATCATGGCTGCCACAAAAGCCGCAGGCTGTGACCGAGTTTTAGATGGGTCACTTGGTGCAATTTCACAGGAATGTCCAGTGATGAAGAAGACCATGCAAGGAACCAGGCAGGGGCAGCAGATCCGTCATTCCTTCCTTAGGATTCCTTGGGTGTTGCTTCCGGGGCATCCCTGCTGTGCCCGCCTCCATGGGTGTCTGTAGGAGCTCCGCCTCCTTTCTGTCTCTTTCTAAAGCTGCAGCCCACCCTTCTGAGAGGACACAGCCTCTTCAGTGCTTGGACAAGTCTATGGGACTTCACTGAGTAAGGAGGGGTTGTGGTTTATTATTAGAGATGGGGTCTTGCCACATTGCCCAGGCTGTACCCTAACTCCTGGGCTCAAGCAGTAACTGGGAATACAGGCATGTGCCACCCCACCCCACTGGCTTGTTTGAACTTCATTTTGAACAACTGATCATTAATGAGTAACAGATAAGGGATATCAAAAGCAGCGAACATATAATACTTCCCAAAGCTTAGAAACTATCGATGCCCTCCAGCCAAAGACCACCAGGGACGCACAGGCTGCCTCCAGCCAAAGACCACCAGGGACGCACAGGCAGCCTCCAGCCAAAGACCACCAGGGACGCACAGGCAGCCTCCAGCCAAAGACCACCAGGGACGCACAGGCAGCCTCCAGCCAAAGACCACCAGGGACGCACAGGCAGCCTCCAGCCAAAGACCACCAGGGACGCACAGGGAGCCTCCAGCCAAAGACCACCAGGGACGCACAGGCAGCCTCCAGCCAAAGACCACCAGGGACGCACAGGCAGCCTCCAGCCAAAGACCACCAGGGACGCACAGGCAGCCTCCAGCCAAAGACCACCAGGGACGCACAGGCAGCCTCCAGCCAAAGACCACCAGGGATGCACAGGCAGCCTCCAGCCAAAGACCACCAGGGATGCACAGGCAGTTGAACAAGTAAAGATTATTGCTCATTGCAGTGAAGGAGAACACACACTTCAGGGAATTGTGGGTGTCTCCCGGGAAGATGGTCTTAGAAGGTATTAATAGGATTTGGGCTTTAGCTGGGCATTTGCGGGCAGGGTCTGAGTTTGCTTTAAACTGGATGCTGTTAGAAAGTGAGGGCGGTTCCATGACTGGGTGTCTCGGTAAATGATATCTAACCTATGAGAAGGGAAGACTAGGGGAAAGATAAAGCTATAATTGGCAAAGACGTAACAGCCACAGGTTTTGGCTGGGAGTGGGTGTTTGCTGCTTTGTGGGTGGTGCAGTGAACTTGCTCCCATCTGTGCTTAGATGCGGTGATGAAGTGGCCTGGCTTGGTCTCCTTTCATCTTTGTCTCCAGGTAGCTCTGTCTGGGGCTGGCGTTCTGTGGGGCTGCTTATGTCCAGCAGGAGAACAGCACGGTGCGGCTGTGAGCGCCACGCCAGCTTCCAAATGTAAGGGCTGCTCTTTAAAAACTTATTTTTTTCAGAAGTTGTTGTGGCCCCTGGCAGATCCCTGTGACCTTGTGTCCTGGCTTTCGTAGTATAGCCTCAATGCAAAATATTTTGCTTTTGTTCCATTGGCCAGAATGAATGTGCTGGCATTTGGATCTGAAAATTTACATCCTATAAAAAAAAAATCCTGATGCTTGTTAGCGCTAGCTGCTCCTTATTTAAGCACCTGCTACACGCCAGGCATTCACCGTGAACTTCCAAACTCTAATCTTAACTAAACCCCATGTGGTAGGCTTCATTATCCTTGTACCCTTGATAGAGGCATTTAACTTGCCTGTAGTCACACAGCTAAGAGGTGACACAAATACATGTGGGATTCAAGTGCAGGTGTCTCGACTCCAAAACTCAACTGCCTTCCACCAGCCACATGATCTCTTCTGAGTTTGAGCCCCAAAGACTTCATTGTAGGCTGATATTTTTCAAGTTTTTCAACTGGCAGATGGGGTCCCAACAACCCCCTTCACCCCTCTCCCAGAAGACCGGGTCTGGGTGGAGCACTAGGTGCCTCCCGAGCCCATCAGAGGAGGCTGATTTGAGGGGGTGGTTTGCAGCCCTGAGGCCCTTCAGACCCTGGGAGACAGGCTTGCCCTGGAGGAAGCCGCCCTTTCCAAGCGCTCGGTAGGCCCACCCGGTTCTGCACACTCCTTCACAATCTCCATGCACTTGGCCCTCAGTCCAGACCTAGAAAGAAGATTCTATGATCAGCTCATTTGCAGATGAGGAAACCAGGCAGGGTAGGAAGTGGGAGGGTCCCACCAGACAGACCCTCAGGTACTAGTGCCCCTCACCCGCAGGCACCCCTCGTGGCCACACCCACCTGCCTCTGCCAGATAGTGTCGCTACTTAACCCCAGCAATCCTGAATTACTGTGCCCTGGGCCGGCAGGTGCCAACTCCTAGACTCTTCGTGGTCATTGCACGGTAGGTTCTGTTGTCTTGTTTACTGGTGAAGACACCGAGGCTCCTCGGGTGTGCTGGGGCTGACCTGGACGCATGTTCTGGTCTGGCTCTAACGACCCACAGTGGGAACCTCACGCAAACAATGCCCCAGCACCATGACTTGCATGATGCCCACTGGAAACTCACGCCCGACCCTTAGGTTGGGCTCCCAGCAGATGACTCTGAAGCAGAGACTTGGTTTTTTTGTTTTGTTTGTTTGTGTTTTTTGGAAGGGTTTTGCTCTGTTGTCCAGACTGCAATGCAGTGGCTCGATCACAGCTCACTGCAGCCTCCTCCTCCTAGACTCAAGCGATCCTCCCACCTCAGCCCTCCGAGTAGCTGAGACAATAGGCGCACACCACCATGCCATGCTAATATTTTTTTCTGTGTTTTTTTTTTTTTCCTGTTGTTGTTGTTTTGTAAATAAGGGGTTTTGTCATGTTGTGCAGGCTGGTCTTGAACTCCCGGGCTCAAGCGATTCACCTGCCTTGGCCCCTCAAAGTTGTGGGATTCAAGGGCCATTGTGCCCGGCCTTGAAGCAGAGCTTTATGTGCAGGAAGGTTTTGGGGGAGTGCTGTTGGGATCAGCATCTTCAAGGGAGGGAGGCGTGACTGGGCAGAGGGAGGAGATGAGCGGCAAGACAGTTACCACTGAGGCCTCAGCCCACCCCAGGGCCACTGGGAGGAGCCTGCAGGAACGTCCAGTGGAGGTGACGCTGAGGTGGAAGGGCCTGGCCTTTGTGCCCGGTTCCAATCAGTCTTTGGGTTCTGGCTGCTTCCAGGGAGGAGGCGTGGCCCTGGGTGAGGCATTTCCCTTCCCCCAGGGCAATGCCTACAGAGGGGTTCAGTGCAGGCTGTGCTCCCAATCGAGGGGCGCGTCTGGTCTGGGTGGAGGGATCTGCATGGGGCGTCACAGCATCCACCCCACTATGGTGGGGTGTAAGAACCCGTGTAAGAACCTTCCCAGCAGCACTGTTCTATTGTATAGAAATCCAAACTGGAAACTTCCTCAATGTTCATCTGTGGAGAATGGATAAACAAGATGTGATGCTGACAATAGTAAACTTCCACCTGGGCCTTGAGCTCCTGGGAAACAGTGACTATTAGGAAATCCTCCATCCTCTCAAGCAGTTTGGAAATTTTTCAAGGAACTTAGAACTACCCTTTGACCCAGTAATCTCATTACTGGGTTTACATCCAAAAGAAATAATTGTTTCACCAAAAAGACACATGGCGCTTGTATTTTCATCGCAGTGCTACTCACAATAGCGAAGCCACAGTGCCCGTCCACGGTGGATTGCATAAAATGTGGTACATATACACCACGGGATACGACACAACCGTGAAAAAGAACGAAATCATGTCCTTTGCAGCAACATGGATGCAGTGGAGGCCATCATTCTAAGTGAGTTAATGAAGGAACAGAAAATCAAATACTGCATGTTCTCACTTATAAGTGGGAGCTGAACACTGGGTAGTCCTGGACATAAAGATGGCAACAAGGGATGCTGGGGACTACTAGGGGGGAGGGAGGAAGGGAGAGGGTAGGGTTGTAAAACTATAGGGTGCTATGCTCAGTACCTGGGTGAGGGGATCATTCATACCCCAAACCTCAGCACCACACGATATACCCAGGTAACAAACCTGCATATATACCCCTTGAATCCGAAATGAAAGTTGAAATTATTAAAAAGAAAATAGAAGAAACGCCCCACCCTTCTGTAGGCCTTTCCCCTGTCACATGGATAAGGCAGGATGGTGAACCCCTGTTGACCAACGATGAGGCCAGATCCAGACCCTCCAAATTCCCAGTCTTCAACTCATGAGTGACTAGCTGAACTGTTTGTTCGCACTGACCAATCTGGATAAAATGCCTGTTGACTTGTCCATACTTGAGTCAGGCTTCCTGGTTCCCCGCAGGCTGTGACCTCGGCCCACCTTGAGCAGCATAGGAACCCCTCTAACAGCCCCTCCTCAGAATCTCAATTTCAGGAGAACACTCCCTGATGCATGTCCCATCAGTCACTGCTCATCCCACCCCACCTGCCCCGGTCTTTCTAGCCTTGCTGACGCCTCCCTGCAAATGTGAAGCCCTTTCTGTAGCCTGGGACAGGGGTTATTGCTGTCAAAGGATGGACCTCCTACTGCAACAGCCGCCTCCCTACTGCAGTGGGCTCTCCTCAGGCTGGAGTGCAGTGTTGCCATCTCAGCTCACTACAGCCTTGACCTCCTGGGCTCAAGCAATTCTCCTGCCTCAGCCTCCCCAGTAGCTGAGACCACAGCTGCTTGCCACCACACCTGGCTAATTTTTGTATTTTTTGTAGAGACTGGGGTCTCTCCATGTTGCCCAGGTGGGTCTTGAACTCCTGGGCTCAAGTGATCCACTTGCCTCAGCCTCCCAAAGTGCTGGGATTACAGGCATGAGCCATATACCTGGCTGAGAGTGTGTTAAGATACTTAAAATCTCAGGCCAGGTGCGGTGGCTCACGCCTGTAATCCCAGCGTTTTGGGAGGTCCAGGCCAGAGGATCCCTTGAGGCCAGAATTTCAAGACTCACCTGGGAAACAAGAGAAAACCTTACTCTCTACAAAAAAAAAAAAAAAAAAAAAAAAAAAAAAACTTAGCCACAGCTGCAGTGAGCTATGATTGTGACACTGCACTCCAGCCTGAGCCACAGACAAGAACCTGTCTCAAAAAAATAAAATATAAATAAAAATGCCTATCTCTGGGCTCCACCCTCAGAGTCTGTTCACTAGGTCTGGGCTGGGGTCCAGGAATTTTCATTTCTAACAAGTTCCCAGGAAAAGCTGCTGCTGCATGCAGAACCTCAGCCACAGGGGAAGGTAGCTTTCTGTGACTTGCTGTTTACTACTTATTAAAATTCACTGAGACATTGGATGATAAGGTGTAGCCTTGTGTGGTGGAGATCTAAATGATTCTTGTTGTGTATAAAAGATAGCCCAGCAGCTACAGGTTTATTGCCTTGGAATTTATTAACCTGTTTTGTATCAAACTTAGCAGTTATATCCATCCTTCTTCCTCCCTGAGTGCATAACCCCACTTCTCTAACTCCCCATGACTCAGACTCACCATTCTGACAATTCCCTCATCAATGAGCTATACCCTTTTGCGTATGTTTGCTGTATAAGTACATGACATATTGATGAGATACACGGTATGTATATGTGTTGTTAATGTTTCAAAGATTATGCTTTCATGGCAGAAACATCTATATATATGCTCCAAGAAATGTATGGTTGTTCCTTACATCACCGTAGTATAGAAAACCTGGAAGGAAACAATTCGAATGTGATCACTAGGGTGTGGGTACACAACACATGGTCTATCCACATTATACACTCAAAAATAAGTGAAGTGTGGGCCTCTAGGCATGGCAGAGGGCAGAAGCTGGCAAATCTGTTCCCACACCCAAAAGTATAAAATGGGACAAAATTGTTGAGAGCAATCATTTCAGAGCTCTCAAAATTGACCAAAGGCAAATCATCAAAAGGAGAAACATATACTCATAATAAAAAGCTGCCAGAACTTCTAGTTAGAACAGCAGGACTTTGCAGCCTTCTTGCCTGGAGCTGCTGCCATTCTGGCACCCTGCCCTGATATCCCAGGCTGGGCCGGCCTTGAAAACCAGTAGTCTCACCCGCAAAGGGGGCTGATTTAATTTGGAGCTGAGAAAAAAACTCAGACCTGCCGATGAGACGAGATTTTTCCCTTGATTTTGACCCCTTCATGGGTGGGAACTGGAGAGGCTTATTTCACTAAGCCTGCTGGTAGGGGGACACTGCATTTATGAAAAAATTAAAAAAATAGCCATGTGTGGTGGCTCCCACCTGTGGTCCCAGCTACTTGGGAGGCTGAGGTGGGAGGAACATTGAGCCCAGGAGTTTAAGGTTGTGGTGAGCTGTGAGTCCACCACTGAATTCCAGCCTGGGCAACAGAGTGAGGCCTTCTCTCAAAAAGGAAAAAAAAAAAAATTTCATCGTGTGAATATACTGATATAGGAGGTAGAAAGAAATTATTTAAGCAGATAGTGAGGGCAAAAGAGTCCTTGGCAGAATTTCCCTTCTAACAAAAAGCAGCCTTCAAAATCATTTCTTTTCTAACAAAGAGCAGCCTGAAAAATCGAGCTTGAAACATAGAGACAAGCCAGCTGGAAGCCTGCACAGGGGAACGCTGGCAGCCGCGCCAGTAGAAAAGGGCCAGACGTGTCCCACACGGAGGCTCCATCCTCCCTTTTTTGGTTACCACATGTACAGTAATAAAGAAATGGGCAACACGCTGTTCTTCTTGTTATCCTTCCGTGGCTACTGTAAAGCATTTAGAGACAGTGACAAGGAGGGAGCACGTTCTTCCACCTGGGCAACACGCTGTTCTTCTTGTTATCCTTCCGTGGCTACTGTAAAGCATTTAGAGACAGTGACAAGGAGGGAGCACGTTCTTCCACCTGGGCAACACGCTGTTCTTCTTGTTATCCTTCCGTGGCTACTGTAAAGCATTTAGAGACAGTAACAAGGAGGGAGCACGTTCTTCCACCTGGGCAACACGCTGTTCTTCTTGTTATCCTTCCGTGGCTACTGTAAAGCATTTAGAGACAGTGACAAGGAGGGAGCACGTTCTTCCACCTGGGCAACACGCTGTTCTTCTTGTTATCCTTCCGTGGCTACTGTAAAGCATTTAGAGACAGTGACAAGGAGGGAGCACGTTCTTCCACCTGGGCAACACGCTGTTCTTCTTGTTATCCTTCCGTGGCTACTGTAAAGCATTTAGAGACAGTGACAAGGAGGGAGCACGTTCTTCTACCTGGGCAACACGCTGTTCTTCTTGTTATCCTTCTGTGGCTACTGTAAAGCATTTAGAGACAGTAACAAGGAGGGAGCACATTCTTCCACCTTCTGGATGCTGCTGAGTATCTTTCTGGGAGCAGTGGCCATGCTGCGCAAAGAGCAAGGGATCACCGTGCTGGGTTTGAATGCGGTGTTTGACATCTTGGTGAGAGGCAAATTCAATGTTCTGGAAATTGTCCAGAAGGTACCACATAAGGACAAGTCATTAGAGAATCTTGGCATGCTCAGGAACTGGGGCCTCCTCTTCAGAATGACCCTGCTCACCTCCGGAGGGGCTGGGATGCTCTCCGTGCGCTGGAGGATCATAGGCCCGGGCCCGCCGGCCTTCACCGAGGTGGACAACCCGGCCTCCTTTGCTGACCGCGTGCTGGCGAGGGCCGTAAACGACAATTACTACTATTCGTTGAATGCCTGGCTGCTGCTGCGTCCCTGGTGGCTGTGCTTTGATTGGTCAGTGCCTGCAGCCCGCTCCTGAAGTCCGTCAGCGACTGGAGGGTAATTGCATTTGCAGCGCTCTGGTTCTGCCTAACTGGCCTAATACGCCAAGCCCTGTGCTGTGCAGACGGCCACCAGAGAAGGGTCCTTACTCTGGGCCTGGGATTGCTCGTTATCCCGTTTCTCCCCGCAAGTAACCTGTTCTTCCGAGTGGGCTTGGTGGTCCCCAGCGTGGGGTACTGTGTGCTGCTGCTTTTTGGTTTCGGAGCCTGAGCAAACACACCGAGAAAAAGAAGCGCATCGCTGCTGCCATCGTGCTGGGAATCCTACTCAGCAACATGCGGAGATGCTGAGATGCGGAGATGTGGTGCGCGGCGGCGAGTGCCGGAGCGAGGGACAGCTTTTCAGAGGCGCTGTGTCTGTGTGTCGCCTCAATGCTGAGGTTCACTACAACATCGGCAAAAACCTGGCTGGTAAAGGCAACCAGACAGCCGCCATCAGATACTACCGGGAAGCTGTAAGCTTAAATCCCAAGTATGTTCATGCCGTGAATAATCTTGGAAATATCTTAAAAGAAAGGAATGAGTTACAGGAAGCTGAGGAGCTGCTGTCTTTGGCTGTTCAAATACAGCCAGACTTTGCTGCTGCGTGGGTGAATCTAGGCATAGTGCAGAAGAGCCTGAAACGCTTTGAAGCGGCCGAGCAAAGTTACCCGACGGCGATTAAACAGAAGGAAATACCCAGATTGTTACTACAACCTCGGGCGTCTGCATGCTGATCTCAATCGCCACGTGGATGCCTTGAATGCGTGGAAAATGCCACGGAGCTGCAACCAGCGCTCAGCCTGGCCTGAAACAACGTGATTGTTCTGCTCGACGACACAGGTAATGTAGCCCAAGCCGAAGCAGGTGGAAGAGAGGCACTGGAATTAATACCTAATGATCACTCTCTCATGTTCTTGTTGGCAAACGTGCTGGGGAAATCCCAGAAATACAAGGAATCGGAAGCCTTACTCCTCAAGGCAATTAAAGCAAATCCAAATGCTGCAGGTTACCGTGGTAATTTGGCTGTGCTTTATCATCGCTGGGGACATCTAGACTCGGCCAAGAAACGCTATGAAATCTCCTTGCAGCTTGACCCCACGGCATCAGGAACTAAGGAGAATTACGGCCTGCTAAGAAGAAAGCCAGCGCAAATGCAAAAGAAAGACGCTGATCCTTTTTCCTTCATGTTTTGAGTTTGAGTGTGTGTGTGCATAAGGCATATCTTTAATAGTATGTGGTTACATTTAACCATTTAAAAGTCTTAGACATGTTATTTTATTGATTTTTTCAATGAAAACAAAGACATGCAAAAGATGATAGCACCAGTAATATACTCTTGAATGCTTGATATGATTTTTCATTGAAACTGTATTTTTTCAGACAACTCAAAGGTAATTCTAAAATTCCAAAACTGTCTTTTTAAATTAAACAGAAAAAGAGAAAAAATTATCTCGAGCAACTTTTAGTAGAATTGAATGTACATTTGGGATCTGAGCCTTGTCCTGTATGGACTAGCACTATTAAACTTCAGTTATGACCAAGAAAGGATAGACTGACTCCTACAATATTGAACGTGTCTATATGTTAGCATTCTTATTTAATGACAAAGCAAACTAAGATTCTTGTTTTTTTAATCTCTTTTTTTAAAACAATATACTATGAGCTTCGTTTGTAAGAAAATATTTATTTGTATTTTTATGTTTGGAGTAGGGCAAATAATCGAATGAGGAATGGAAATTTTAATGTGTAGTACATCTACATGCTCTTCCCCACAGGAAGAAATGGGCTCTTGCAGTAGTTTTGGATGCTCTGACTTGTGCAATTTCAATACATAGGAGGTTATGTAATGTAATATTTTACATAATCGATTACTATCAATAGAAAGTTCAAGCCATGCTTTAGGCAAGGGCAGGCAGCCTCACATCTTTATGTTTGTTACATCCAAGGTGAAGAGGGCAACACATCTGTGTAAGTTGCTTTTGAGTGTTTTTAACTGAAAAGCTGTTTTCCGTTTTGCTTAATGAAACTATAGAAATTACTCTATCCAGAAAATGCAAAATTTTCTCTCAAATGGAGCCACATTTATGGTATTTTTAAGAATTGAGTTGTTCCTGCTGTTTTTTATTTGATCCAAACAATGTTTTGTTTGTTCTTCTCTGTATGCTGTTGACCTAATGATTTATGCAATCTCTGTAATTTCTTATGCAGTAAAATTATTACACAAACTAGCAAAAAGAAAAAAAAAAGAAATGGGCAATATGGCGCAGCTCAGGCAGAGAACCCATCTGCGTAATAAAAGATTAGGGTGGGGACTACCAGAGATTCGTGGCCTATGCAAATGGCACGCCTGGTCCACCCAGTTTTTCTTGCCCGATGTTTATCAGACACCACTTCCTCACCAGCTCATCAGTAACCACCCCTGCATTTCACTGTGGATCCAGCAGCCCATTTTTCTGAGACCCCTCTCTGTAGCAGAGAGTGGTTATCTTTCTTTCACCTATTAAACTTCTGCTCTTGGCCAGGTGTGGTGGCTCAAACTTGAAATCCCAGCACTTTGGGAGGCCAAGGCGGGCAGGAGGTCAGGAGTTCGAGACCAGCCTGAGCAACATGGTGAAACTCCATCTCTACTAGAAATACAAAAACTAGCCGGGGGTGGTGGCACATGCCTGTAATCCCAGTTACTTGGGAGGCTGAGGCAGGAGAATTGCTTGAACCTGGGAGGCAGAGGTTGCAGTGAGCTGAGATGGCACCACTGCATTCCAGCCTGCACGACAGGGTGAGACTCCATCTCAAAAACAAAACAAAACAAAACTTCTGCTTTTAATCTCACTCTTTGTGTGTTCACATCCTTGATCTCCATGACCATGAGACAACGAACCTTGAGTATTATCCCAGACAGTGAGGCTGCTTCAATACACATTTGGTTTATCCATTCATCAATTGATGGACATTTATGTTGTTTCCACTTTTTGGCTATCATGAACAATGATACCATAAACATTTGAGTACAGTTCTTTACATAAACATGTTTTCAGTTCTCTTGTGTATATACCGAGGACTGGAGTTGATGGGTTGTGTAGTAACCCTATGCTTAACCTTTTGGTGTAGCAAAGTGAAACTTACAACATAGCAATTCCACTCATATCGTTTATATGAATGGAATTTATATGAAATTTACAGGAAAGGCAGATCAATACAGACAGAAACCAGATCACTGGTTGTCTAGGTTGGAGGCTGAGAGCCAGGGTTGGCTGCAGATGGGGATGCAGGAAATTTTTCTGGCAAAGGAACTGTTTTAAAAGTGGGTGGTGGTGATGGTTGCAGAACTGTATACAGTGACTAAAAATCATTGAGCTGTAAACTTACAATGAGTGGATTTTATTGTATTGAATTGTGCCCCGATAAAGCTGTTATGGAATGCTAAAACATAAAAACAAACCCCCAAACACAGCAACAAGGCAGGTAGTGTTTCCCAGGGATCAGCTGAGTGACAGTTGCAGTGTGCAAAGTGACCCCTGTGGCCCAGAGCATCGTTAATGTTTACATAATGCTTTAATGCAGCCTTAAAGGATAGGTAACTTGCATCTTAAAACTTGAAGTTCTTGCTAGTGTTGCTTGTAATTAAGCTAAAGTAGTTGTATAAATAATAAAGATATGAGTAAATTTAAGGAGATGCTACGTAAATGAAGGAGGTGAGCAGCCACCGCGAGACTGAAGCTGGGAGGGGCGTGATGGAAGTCATCCAATCCAATGGAGACCTTGTCAATAGATGGGTTTAAAAAACGAAAAGCGCACTTTACAGAAAAAAAATGAAGATCCGTCATAGGATCCACTTTACGGTCAACACGGGCACGTCCACCCAATAGTGTGTGTCCGCAGGAGGCGCCAATGTGTGCTGCTGTGTTTTGTGTGTGATGTGCAAAGTACTGGTGTTTGAGGAGATGGGGGCTCATTTTTATTTTCTACAGCTGTCTTTTATAATCTAAGGAGAGGAAAGCTTCTGTTGATGAGCACATGTGGCTGCAGGAGGGTTGTGGTGTTGAGTGTGCTGGCTTTCTGCAGGGGCCGCCTGGGCAGGTCAGCTGCTCTGCTGGCTCTCAGGGTTTGAGTTTCACAAGTCCTGGAGGTCCTGGCTCCTCCTGTAGAATGGCTGTGTCCAAATTTCCTCTTATAAGGACATCAGTCAAATTGCATTTGGGCCCACCCTAGTGACCTCATTTTGGTATGATCACCTCTTTAAAGACCCTATCTCCAAATATAGTCACATTTTGAGGTCCTAGGGGTTGGAGCTCTAAGATGTGAATTTTGAGGGGGATGCAATCCAGCGCTAGCAAGGTCTTTCAGGCCTCAGGACTCCAGCTGAGCAGCAAGGCAGAGTCCAGACTGCAAAGGGAGGCTCTGGAGGCTTTCACAAGTGGGACCATCCTGTGGCACTTTAGGCGAAAGGTGGAAGGAAGTGATCTTCTGGGGCTGCTTGGCTGGTTGTTCCAATGAATCCAGGAGAAGCCACCAGGTTAGCTTTGCCTTTGCCCTTTGGCAATCCATTTGGATTCAGTTCCAGTGTTGCATGGGCCTGGAGGCTGTGCCAACGTGGGTCCTGGGCACAGTTTAGGGACCTGCTCTGTGACCACAGGCCAGCCACTCCCATCTCTAGCCTGTTTCACATCAACAAAATGAGAGGGTGAATGAGATGATCTCTAAGGTCCCTGCTCACCTGCAGTCGCAGAGCAGGTCTGGCATTCCATCTGGCAGCGTGCAGCTGTGGAGTGGGCGGGCTCTGTGCCGAGGTCATCCGTGCAGTGTCCACAGCAAGTGAGGTGGGCTCAGCTCTTCAAAGGTGCTGATGGTTGATGTGGGAAGGCAACGGTGTAGATGCCTTTTTCTCCTTGCGCCTCTGTAACCAGGTGGAGAGAGCAGTGGGATGTTCCAGTCCCTAATGTCATAAATGCGAAGTAATGAAGGAAAAAGCGGAAGGAGCCGTTTCTATCTGGTTTTGAAACAGGAACCTTTTGTGTGTGAGGCGACATGGGACTTTGTAATACTTGCTTCCCTTTTGTGTATGCTTGAAATTTTCTATAATAATGGTTTAAAATATTCACAGGCAAGTTTTTTTTTTTTTTCCAACTTCCTTACCAAATCCTTTCCCATCAAATTGTTCATTCAATTTATGGGGAGATTTTGCATCATACATGTGACAAATCTTCATTCCAATCAGGTGGTCAGTGTTTCCTGCCTGTGTGAATATGAAAAATTGCTTTAAGCCGGGCATGGTGGCTCATGCCTGTAATCCCAGCTACTTAGAAGGTGGAGGTGGGAGGATCACTTGAGCCCAGGAGTTTGATGCTGCTGAGAGCTATGACTGCACCACTGCATTCCAGCCTGGGCAACAGAGAAAGACCCAATCTGTAAAAATTAAAATATTTTAAATTTCAGCCGGGGAGGATGGCTCACACTTGTAATCCTGTAATTTGTTTGTTTGTCTGTTTTTGAGACAGGGTCCCGCTTTGTTACCCAGGCTGGAGTGCAGTGGCACAAAACCAGAATACTGCTTATCAGACAACTGTTTTCTCATTAAGACTCTTCACATCTCATGCCCACCAAGCCACTTCCAAGTTCTCAAGTCCAGATCCTAACACTCATACACATCTACCCTTGGTCTTCCACTTCTGAAATACTGCAGAATGTGGTCATGGTGGTGTTTACCTTTACTGCGTAAGGAATAAACTTGGTCTTGTTTGATCAGCAGGTTTTCCAGGTGGTTTTTTTTTGAAAAAGTCAATAGAGAATAATTTTAATTCCTAAAAGCTTTGAATATTTTTTCTTCTCCTATGCATGGTTGCTCTAGTAGATGATCACAGATGCATTTGGGTGAAGGTTGAGAAGACTTACTGTATATATTCATTTAAAAATAATTCTAAAATCAATTATCACCCATGACCCAGATGGAAAATTACTGTTCATTATTGTGCAGTTAATCAGACGGTGACTCTAACCACAGTGGCTGTTACAGATGTGGTCATCCTTAGTGGAACAAATCAGCATAGCCTTTTATACCTAATATTCAGATTTTTTGGTTTTTTTGAGATACAATCTCTCTGTTGCCCAGGCTGGAGTGCAATGGTGCACTCTGCTCACTGCAACCTCTGCCTCCCGGGTTCAAGCAATTCTCCTGCCTCAGCCTCCGGAATAGCTGGGATTACAGGCACCCGCCACCATGCCTGGCTAATTTTTGTATTTTTGGTAGAGATGGGGTTTCACCATATTGGCCAGGCTGGCCTTTAACTCCTGACCTTAAGTGATTCACCTGCTTTGGTCTCCCAAAGTGCTGGGATTATAGGCATGAGCCACCGCATCTGGCCCTAATATGCACTTATTGACATGAAAAAGTATTTTTCCTCTATAACAAGTTGTAAGGCCCACAAAAAGCAGCTGTGTACATTCCAGGCCACAACAGTGCATCTCAACAATCTTGCCTCAGGACTCCATCGTTTCTCCTCCTGCATAATATAATCCACAGAGGTCTTAATCATCTTAACATGCCATAGAACACCATGTTTTGTGGAACAACTCGGATGCTTGCTCAATGGACTGTGGACAAAGTGGTTGCGGTTGTAGGAACAGAGGTTATGCATAGGTGCACCAGCACGGATGTGTCCTTACCAAGCTGACCTGGTTACCACCACCACTGAGTGGCCAATCTTCCATCAGCAGAAACTCATTCTGGGCCCTAACATGGCACCTTTCCTTTTGCTACTAGCTTCCTAGAAGCAGGTTTTTAGATTGGATCCCTTTTGTCATGAACGGCATAGCAATTTGACTTCACTGCAATAGACGCCTTTTCTAGATTTGAATTTGCCTTCCCTGCCCAAGCACATCTGACAGCACCGCCATCTATGTGCAGAATGCCTCAGATACCCCAGAGTATTCTGCACAGCAGCTCTTCTGATCAAGGAACTTGTTTTCTAGCAGAAGAAGGGCAGTGATGGGCTTATGTCTGTGGAGCTGACAGGTCCTGTATTATTCCATCGCCCAGAAGCAGGTGTTCTCATTATGACACCAACTCTTTTACAGTGTCAGTTCAGAAACAAGACCCTGGAAAGACGGGGGCAAAGGACATAGGGAATCCAAAGTGAAGAAGAAGGTTCTAAATACCAATGATGTCTTCATGATCAATTACCATGTTGGGGTGTGTGTGCGTGTGTCCCTGTGTGGAAGCTAATTTGTCCTCCCCCCCTCCTCTTATTGTTTTACATACCCCTGGTAGTGGAGGCTACCATTCAGTCAAGATCGTGACTGTACATGAGGGATGACAGTGCCCACAGGCGGTGCCACGGCTGCTGAAGGGCAGCGTGTGTGGACGCGGACACATTCTTAGGAAAAGCAAAATGTCCCTGCTGTTTAGTGGAAGTTCAGATGTGAGTGAAATGCTGTGTGGGCACTGAATGGCCACAGGAGGGACCTGCACCCGCTTTTAAGCAGTTGCCTCAGCCCGCAGCCCACACTCCTGTCCTCTGAGTTGTGATGCTAGGGCTGATTTGCTGTCAGGGCCCATCGGGCTCCGCCAGGAGGACACTACAAGGAGGCTGTCAGCCAGCAAGAGCAGAAAGAAACCAATCCTCATGACTTCCTGCTTTTTCCTGTCAAAATCGTCTCAGCAATGTTTCTTCATCCTGGAAGTTGGCTCCACGCTGCAGATTTTACTTTCACACTTCCGCACTCGTCTCATCCTGCCCTTAGAAAAACACGCACCAGCTGACTGGCCCCCACACATCAGCAGCCGGGACCTGAGGCCCTCCTCTGAACACCTAGAGTGTCAGGAGCAACCACACAGCAGCTGCTCCTCAGAAGCCTGGGCCCAGCTTTGGACGCCGCTTCTTCTCCCCCGCCGGCCCCCATGCTCCGGAGGTACCACAAGGTAGGGCCAGGCAGCCCTCCAAAGTCAGGGAGATGCCTCTCCAGGGCCTCGGCTGAGCTGGGAATGCCATGGTCACTGCCTGCCCCCAGATGTTTGAGCTCCAAGGATCCCTAGTGTTCTTGTTTTGGCCATTCAGTTCTCTAATATCTGGTTAGCAATTCTGTTTAATTTTTGTGTTTTTTTAGACATGGGGTCTCCCTCTGTCACCCAGGCTAGAGTGCAGTCAGTGGTGCAGTTCTTTTACTGTAGCCTTGAACTCCTGGGCTCAAGCCGTCCTCCCTCCTTAGCCTCCCAAGTAGCTCAGACTGCAGTAGCTAGGACCAGGCTGGTCTTGCACTCCTGGCCTCAAGTGATCCCCCTGCCTCAGCCTCTCAAAGGGCTGGCATTACAGGTGTGAGCCACCGTGCCTGGCCAGCAATTCTTTACGTTAAAATTTCTGTTAAAATAACTGATGTGATTTTGTTCCTAAATGGACCCTGACTGATATATAAGTTTCAAAATATTGGCTCAGTTTATCTCCTTATTTCTTTTCCAGTCTTCATCCTCCAAGAGAGATACAGTTTTAAACTGTTAAAGAACTTGAAGTACTAAAATGAATCACAGCTGCCACAGCAAATTTGACATGTGAACAGTGCTTTTAAAATGCTTCCATTTATATTACCTCACTTGATGCTCTCTTCTTGCATTCATTCAATAATGTTTTACTGAGCAACTGCTATTTATAAGGCACAGGGTCTGGTACTGGTAATACACTGTGAACCCCCAACATTTGAGACAGGTATCAGTTAATTTAGAAAGTTTATTTTCTCAAGGTTGAGGACGCGCACCCGTGACGCGGCCCTCCGGAGGTCCTGATGACACGTGCCCAAGGTGGTCAGGGCACACTTGGTTTTATATATTTTAGGGATACATGAGACATCGATCAATATATGTAAGAAATACACTGCTTCTGTCCAGAAAGGCGGGGACAACTCGAAGCAGGGAGGGGGCTTCCAGGTCACAGGTAGGTGAGAGACAAATGGTTGCAGTCTTTTGAGTTTCTGACGAGCCTTTCCAAAGGAGGCAATCAGAAGATGCATCTATCTCAGTGAGCAGAGGGATGACTTTGAATAGAATGGGAGGTAGATTTGCCCTGAGCAGTTCCCAGCTTGACTTTTCCCTTTATCCTAGTGATTTGGGGCCCAAGATATTTTCCTTTCATAACACACACAAAAAAACAAGATATTCCCCCTGCAAGGATAACTACTAAACTGCAGAGATTTATTTTTATTACCTAAAGGAGGTTTTATAAAGCCTCTAACTGAACATAGAAAAAGGCAAAGAACTGTCCAAGAAGAGTTATAGGGACTCAATTTCTGCCATTTAGAAAGTTTCCACTTAAGATATCCACGTGTTAATCTAAGTCAATTAAATAATTTAGAAAGAATAGAAAAGGAACAGGAACCTAGAACTTAGTAAGCATCCAATAAAAGACAGCTATTACCAAGAAGAATTAAGAAATATAGCATTAAAGAGCAGAAAAACACAAAAAATAAAATAAAGAAAATAAAAAATAGAGTAAATTTAGTCCAAGGATGTTATAAACAATCAACAAGGACAATAATAGCAAGCTATTGCTTCATCATGGAGCTTTGGATTGACACATTGTGATCTTTACAAAATCCCTCAGAGCACAGGTGTCATGATTATCTTTTTTCCTTTTTTTTTTTTTTGGTACAGAAATGTTCATAATGGCTTTTCTTACAATGGCCAAAACCTATAAACCATCGAATGACCATCAACAGGTGAATGGAAACAGACACTCACAAAGGTTGAGTGACTTCCCAATGTGACACAGACAAGAAGTGGCACAGCAGGCACCACACTCTGGGTTCAGTGCTGGCTGCCAATCCTGCAGCGGTCCAGCCCCTTCCTCAGTGCCCCCATCACCTCCCGGTTCCTCAAGCTGTAAATGAGGGGGTTCAGCATGGGAGTAAGGACCGTGTAGAAGATAGAGGCCACCTTGTCATGGCTGGGGGCCCGGTAGCGCCTAGGCCTCAGGTAGATGAACATGGCTGCCCCATAGAAGAGGGTGACAGCTGTCAGGTGGGAGGAGCAGGTGGCCAGAGCCTTTTTCCAGGCCTGAGCAGAGCGTATTCGGAGCACAGCCCCTAGGATGCAAGCATAGGAGGCCACGATGATGGAGAAGGGAAGGAGAAGCATGAGGACACAGCAAGTAAAGAGAAGGGTGTCAAAAAGAGAAGTGTCTGCACAGGCCAGCTTCAATAAAGCTGGCACCTCACAGAAGAAGTGATCCACGCTCCTCGAGCCACAGTAAGGTAAGCTCATGGCTGCCACCATCTGAATCACTCCATCTATTATCCCAAAGGCCCAGGAGCTCCCAGTAATCTGGAGACAGACCTTCTGATTCATGAGGATGGGATAGTGAAGTGGGTGGCTAATGGCCACGTAGCGGTCATAAGCCATGAGTCCCAGCAAGAGCCCCTCAGATCCCACAAGAGAGACAAAAAAGCCAATTTGTATGCCACAGCCCACAAAGGAGATGGACTTCCTGCCAGACAGGAAGTTGGCTGCCATCTTTGGCACAAAGTTACAGACTAACATGAGGTCCATGAGGGAGAGCTGGCTGAGGAAGAAGTACATGGGAGTGTGAAGTCCAGTGTCCATGTAGATGAGGAAGATGAGGAGGACATTCCCACAGAGGGCCACTGTGAAGACCATCATAACCACGGAGAAGAGGACAAGGTCAGTCTGGCTATGGGAAAAGATGCCCAAGAGGAAGAAGCCGTCTGTGTAGGACTGGTTCATCCATCTTCCCATGGCTTAGTCATTCACTGTCACCTGAGAACATAAGAGAAATTATAAGATTGAGTGACATGTCTCTATTGTGCTCCAGATTCTTCAGTTCAACAGCGTATGCTCTGAGACATGCAGGGGGACACTCTCGTATTCCTATGACACAGATGACAGGACCTCTGCCAGCTCTGGAATTGGACTACACATCTGTATTCGTACATATCCATACCCAGAGAGTGGAAATAGGATCATTTCATGTGCCCCAGGACTGTTGGACAATTCTCCTTCGGCCAGCAAAGCCCAGGCTTTCCACATGGCACTGCCTCTTAGCTGGGGTCACATGGATTTGGTCAACTGTCTCTAACAGGCCTTGGTCTATTTCATGCCCAAGAGATCATTTACATGTGTTACAAAAAGGAAAGATCAAGCTGGGCACGGTGGCTCACGCCTGTAATCCCAGCACTTTGGGATGCTGAGGCGGGTGGATCACCTGAGGTTGGGGGTTCAAGACCAGCCTGACCAACATGGAGAAACCCTGTCTCTACTAAAAATACAAAATTAGCCGGGCGTGGTGGCGCATGACTGTAATCCCAGCTACTCGGGAGGCTGAGGCAGGAGAATCACTTGAACCCAAGAAGTGGAGGTTGTGGTGAGTGGAGATTGTGCCATTGCATTCCAGCTTGGGCAACAAGAGTGAAACTCCATTTCAATAAAAAAAAAAAAAGGAAAAAAAAGGAAAGATCATGGCAACGTGAGATGTTCTTCAGTCTTTACTTTGTTCAGGTCAAAAATCCTGGGACCATTTTCAGCTTCTCTATTTCTTTAATTCCCTAGGTCCAAACCATCAGAAAAGCCCCTTGGCTGTACTCTCAGTGTTTCTCAGAATCTAATTCGCTCTTCCCACCTCCACCAAAACTACCCTGGTCCCAGCCACCCTCCTCTCTCTGATGGGTTCTTGTAGCCTCTTCCCTGGTCTCCCAGCTTCTATCCTTGAACCTTTGAGTCTATTGTCATAGCATTTGCAGAGAGTCTGCTAAAATGTAAGGCATTTGTGTAACCTCCTAGTGAAAGTATGTCAATGACATCCCAAATTACTCCAAATAAAGCCCAATGCTTACAGTGGAAAGTAAAGCCCTACATCACACACACACACTCACACACACAGACACACTAACACACATAGACACAGAGACATACACAGACAGACACTAATACACACACATAGACACACACACAGACACAGACATATAGACACACACACAGACACATGGAAATATACACACACAGACACACACACATACACATGAAAATACACATGCAGAAACACATAGATACACGGAGGCACACACACAGCCATATAAACAAAGACACACACACATTTGCACACCCAGAGACATACAGACATGGAAATATACGCACAGACACACACAGAAACACATAAGCACACATACATCCATATACAGGAACACAGAGACATACACACACACACACACACACACAGAGTCATACACAAATACAGACATATACACAGACACACATAGACACACTTACACACCCCGCACGTCTGGAAATACACACTCACCCCACACGTCCCTCTGAGGTCCCCTCGGGCCCCTCCCTTGCTCACAGAGCTTCTGGGGGGTCTCCTGGGCCTGGTGCCCGCACCTCCGTCCTTTGCTCGTTTTCCTCGGTGGAATGCTCTTCCCCAGGTCTCCCTCCCTCCCTGCTTCCTGTCTTTCCTCAAATGCCGGTCTTCACAGAGAGGTGTTCCGTGGAAGCCGGATGAAAAAGCTGAATGTCTCGCTCTCCCAGGCCCCTTCCTGCTGCTGTTTCTCCACGCACTGGCGCCATCTGACACGCACAGGCTCCCGTATTTGGACTGTCCCTGTCTGTGAGATCCGCCAGAATGAAAGCATATTTCTGTTCACCGTGACGTTGGCAGCCCCCAGAATGGTGCCTGGCTCATAGCGGGACCTCAACCCAGACGTGGTGACTGAATAAAATAATACGTGATGGAGTGACATGTGGCTGCAATTTCCGTTTTCTGCAAAAAGGCTCCTGCTTCATTGGCCTTGGTCTGAGTGTCACAGGAGTTTGCTGTGTGATTCGTTTCTACCAGGGACAGTGAGTGAAAATGGAAGAAACATCTTCAGATGCTTACAAAGATGAGGACCTGCTCCACACACGGGCGGCCGTTTATCTGTGAGGCCTCTGCGTGCTGGTGCATTCATGTCCACCTTACCTCACTGCAAGGCTAAATGAGGCTGCTCCACGGGACACCACGCTCTCTGTGCCAAGACCCCGGGGAATTTCCTAAACTTGGATGGGCCTGCCCAGGTCCAGGACCCTGGAGCTGGCTGCTTGATCTATGTCCCTAGGTCAGGGAACTTGTCCTGGTTCGTGCCCAGGAGGGCGTGCCCAGGGGTCCTTGCCACTGATGACCCCTGGAGTGATGTGGGTGGTATTTCTACAGGAGAGATCTGTTCCTACAGCGACCAAGCACCATCTCAGCCATACCAGCCGCAGGTTCCACCAAGCAGCGAAACAAAGCAGGTCCCCCCAGATCCCCCAGCAGAAGAAGGGATGCCCAGCCAGCCCTACCACCGTGTCCAGAGGCACCAGCCACAGGCACCTCCCAGGACATGCACTCCCCACTCCCCCCCGCCCAGTCTCTTAAACTACGATACAGCATGGTTGACTGATGCCATTTCTCCCTCCATCCTGCGTGGTTCCCTTGCACTCAGACTCTTACACCCACTGTGCACTCAACGTCTTCCCTCAGCTGTCTCACGGGCTTGTTCCACCCGAAGTGGCCAAACAGACCACCTGCTCTTCCCTGGAGAAACGCCTGTTCTCCCCCTCTCAGCTCAGTGACTGGCAGATCTGTCCAGATTCACAGGTCACAACACTTGCGTCATCCTGGACCCCTGTCCTCTCCACACACACGTCCCAAACATCAGAAACCCCTGCTGGCTCCCCTTGCAAAACATACCTCCAGCCAGCACGCATCCCTGCCAGCTCCCACCTGGCCACACCACCTCTAGAGTGTCCCTGGAGGATGGCAACGGCCCTGACTGCATTTGCCTCCCAGTCTACCCTGGCACACCCCAGCCCAACCTGGTCTATTTGTCACATAGCCCTGGGGCGGACCCATCTCTGCAAGAATAAAGCCAAAGTACTTCCAGAGGAAATGCAAGACTCATCAGCAGCCCTCCACCACCACCCACGCCTTTCCTTCCACCCTCCCGGGATGCCCTCCATGCCGGTCTCCCCGCCTCCTGGAGCTGCTCCCACACAGCAGGACAAGGCCAGCTCCAGGGGGCCTGGACACTTTCTCTCACCTCCGTGCAGAAGGCTCTTCCCAGACTGGCCCTGCCTTGCTCCCTCACCTCCTCCTTGCCTTCTCAGCAAAGCCTTCCCTCAGCACCCATTTAGAGTTGAAATCCTTCTTCCTCTGCCTCCTTTCCCTGCCTTGGTTCCCGCAGCAGGCAAATATGCAAGGCGGGCCCCAGGCTGCTCACGTGGGTGTCTGTTCTCTGCTTTCCCAACTAGAACCCGTGTTCCCCAGTGCCACGGGTGCTCGTGGTGGGATCCCTGGCTCCCGGAAGAGTGTCTGGCACATCTGTTATGCACTCAGTCAATATTTGTTGAATGAATAAAAATTTTGTTGGCCAGGTACCCTGGCTCACACCTGTAATTCCAAAACTTTGAAAGGCTGAGGCAGAAGGATAGCTTGAGGTAGGAGTTTGAGACCAGCCTGGGCAACATAAACGAGACCTCATCTCTATTCAAAAAACAGAAAATTAGCCAGGCTATCGTGGCACACATCTGTAGTGCCAGCTACTCAGGTGGCTGAGGTGGAAGGATCATTTGAGCCTGAAAGTTCAAGCTGGCAGCGATCTGTGTTCATGCCACTGTACTCCAGCCTGGGTGACAGAGTGAGACTTTTTCTCCAAAATAAAAATAAAATAAAACATTAGCTGGGCATGGTGGTGTGCACCTGTAGTTCCAGTTACTTGGAAGATCACTTGAGCCTAGGAATTTGAGGCTGCAGTGAGCTATGATCACGCCACTGCACTCCAGCCTGAATGACAGAGCTATGACATTGTGTGATTTGGAGGGGATTTCTACAGGAGTAAATCTGTTCCCACAGCGACCAAGCACCCTCTCAGCCATATCAGCCACAGGCTCCACCAACCAGCAAAATACACCAGATGCCCCAGCAGAAGAACGGACTCCCAGCCTTACCACCATGTCCAGAGGCACCAGCCACTTGTGCCTCTCAGGACACAGACGGCAAGGTCCTGTCTCAGAAAAAAAAAATTGTATTATGAAATACAGCTGAATTTATTCTTGCATCTCACTGGCTCATTTTTCTGCTCTCTAATTTCAGACCTTTCCGTTGGGTGTTTAGTTAATGGCTTCACTTTTCTTTCCAGAAACCACAACACAGAAGAAGCCAGCGTGTCTGCAATGTTCTCCCTGGGACAGGAGGACCCCATCCCACATCAGCCCCCTCCTTCCTGCTCCTTCACCTTTGCACTCCCCACACATCTGTCCCTGTCTTCCTGTTGTGGACCACCCTCCACCCCAGAGACCCAGAGCCCAGTCTCCAACCCAGACAGAGGGAGAGAGAGAGGTGGGTCAAAGGAAGAGGACGAGAAGAAAGAGTGAGGAGAGACACCACACCAGAAGACAGATGCCCCTCCAAAAACCCACACAAAACAGTTACACCCTGATGGAGGCAGACAGTAGGAGGAAGAGCAAGTGCTGATGAACGAGACAAATGGGGACGTGAACCAGCAACAGGAGCAGGAGCTGCAGGGAAGAGAGAGGGGGCGACGGGACAAGACCCTCACTCACCTGTGGGTGGGTCCCCTCCAGGGGAGCAAACTCAGCAGAGTCGCCTGTGGAGGAGTTCCTAGCATCAGAACCATGCACTCATCCTCCTGTGTTTGCTCCCACTGGGTCCAGGGACAGGAGGAGCCCCAGCCCCAACCTCCTTCCTCAGCCCCCACCGACTCCTCATCAGGCTGTGGAGCCCACGGCACCCTCGACCTCCGGTGGCCCCTCAGGCTCGGAGAGTGAGGCTCACACAGACTACAGCCTCCTCTCAGAGGGAGAAACAGGCTCAGGGAAGGAGCTCGTGCTGGCACAACTGCCTCCCAATGCCCACAGGGCTACTTAACACAGACACAGTGTGAGGAGGGGGAGTTGACTTCAGACCTCAGCTCTCAGGGGACACCGCAGACTTCAGCCTCAAAGAAACAGAGCTCAGGAACAGGACTAGTACTAGGGCCACTGGGAATAGTGTGAGGAAATACAGGAAGGGAGGGGGCCACAGCGCCATCAGGCACAGGGATACACAAATGCATTGAAAGTTCCCTGGAACTCTGCCATCTGCTCTGGCAGTTGGGCTGCCTCCCCTCCCAATGTGCTGGGATTACATGATCCACCATGCCTGGCCTGTTTTTGTTTTTGTATTTGAGACAGGGTCTCGCTCTGCCACTCAGGCGGGAGTGCAGTGGCGCGATCACACTTCACTGTCACCTTGACCTTCTGGGCCCCAGCTATCCTCCCACCGCAGCCTTCCAAGTAGCTGAGACCACAGGCACACACCACCACATCTGGTTAATTTTTGTATTTTTGGTAGAGACAGGGTTTCGCGATTTTGCCCAGGCTGGTCTTGAACTCCTGGGCTTAGGTGATCTGTCCTCCTCGGCCTCCCAAAGTGATGGGATTACAGGCGTGGGCCACTGCACCCAGTCAAGTCCATCTTTTTTATTTTTTAAGTTTCAAGTCTTTTAGATGACTAAACCCATCTTTTCCATTCAAAATTCCTTCCAAAACTCAATCCATGGTGACCTCAGCCTCCCATGAACCCCTGCAGACCTATCATCTATACCTTTGGAGACATGACGGCCTTGTGACAGCTCCTCTATTGACATCATTGTATTTTACAGGATGAACTTGACCATGTGCAAACAAGGAAACAACCCATACAACCGCTGTTTTTAAATATGATATCCTAATTCTTCTTTCTCCATCTTTTCATGGTATCTCATGCAGATTTAAGAGTTTTTTGGTCACTTTGAGTGGTAAGATCAAGGCTTATTTGTGTATTCTGAAGACCAGATCATTGAAAATTAAAACTTGGATTTCACATTCTATTCAACGTTTTTCTCCTTGACTCAGCCTAAATCAACACCACTTGGACTTTGGAGACCCACAGTAGGAAAAGAAGAGTCTATTAGGGACAATTATGTTGCTTATACCTTAAGATTTTAAAGACAGCAGAGGTATTTTTAGAATGTCAGCTTTTCACAAATAAATTACCAGGAAGTCTGAACTGATGCCTTCTTTTTATTTTGGAGACTACCTTGTGTAAATAGAGACATTCTGTTTTATTTTAATGTGTAAGTCTAATTAATTTTTTTGATTGGCTAATGGCATTCTAATTTTAGCAGTGTAATAAAAGCAGTAACTGTCAAAGAAATGTCTATGAGATGTCAATATTGATGTTTCTTTGTTAGAAATTATTTTTAATGCTCATCCTATTATTATTTTTATCTTTTAGAGACAAAACCTTCAAACTGTTTTTCACAATGATTGTACCAATTTACATCCTCACCAACAGTCTACAACAGTCCATTTTTCTCCATGCCCTTACCAACACTTGTTTGACTTTTTCATAAAAGGGCAAGGTGTTGTTGCATTGTAGTTTTCATTTGCATTTCTCTGATGATTTGTAATGTTGACCACCTTTTCATATACTGTTTAGCCATTTTTATTTCTTCTTTAGAGAAATGTCTATATGGGTCCCTGCCCATTTTTAATCAAGCTATTTGATTCCTTCCTATTGAGTTGTTTAAGCTTCTTATGTATTTTATGTATTAACCCCTTATGTAATGTATGGCTTTTAAACATTTCGTCTCAATCTGCTGGCTGCCTTTTCATTTTGTTGATGGTTTCTTTTGCTGTACAGAAGCTTTGTAATTTTGTGTAGTCCAACTTGTTTATGTTAGTCTTTGTCATCTACGCTTTTGGTGAGATATCAAAAAGTTCTTGCCAAGGGCAATAAGAAGAGCTCTCCCCCTATATTTTCTTCCAGAATTTTGATGGTTTCAAGTCTTATGTTTACGTATTTAATTCATTTTGTGTTGACTTTGTGTATGGTGTAAGATAAGGGTCCAATTTCATGGTTTTGAATGTGGATATTCAGTTTTCCCAGCATCATTTATTGAAGAGACTATCCTTTTTTCTCCGTGTCTTCTTGGTGGCCTGGTCAAAAATTAGTTGACCACGTATGCTTAGGTTAATTTCCAGGATCTCTATCCTGTTCCATTAGCTTATGTGTCTTTTATTTTTTTTAATGCTAGTACCATACTGTATTGATCACTATTGTTTTGTGATGTAATTGAAAATCAGGAAATATGATGCCTCCAACTTTGTTTTTCCTTCTCAAGATCGTTTTGGCTACTCAGGGTCTTTTGTGGTCCCATACAAATTTTAGAATTGTTTTTTCTATTTGTGTGAAAAACACCATTGGAATTTTGATAGGAATTGCATTGAATCTGTAGATTGCTTTTGGTAGTATAAAAATTTTTACCTCATCTAGTTGGGTAGATGATGGTAAAAAAAGAAAACATGTATAAAACAAAACAAAAAATATTTTTTACACAATTAATTCTTCCAATCCATGAGCATGGAATATCTTTCCATTTATTTGTGTCTTCTTCAGTGTATTTCATCAGGGTTTGAGAATTTTCAGTGTACAGTTCTTTCACTTCCTTGGTTAAATGTATTCCTAAGTATTTTATTATTTTTGATGGTTTTGCAAATGGGATTCTTTCTTGATTTATTTTTCAGATTGTTGTTAGTGTGTAGAAATGCTACCAATTTTTGTATGTTGATTTTGTATCTTGCAACTCTACTGAATTCATTTATTTGTTCTAACAGTTTTTTAGTAGCATGTTTAAGGTTTTCTACATATAGGATTATGTCCTCGGCAAATAGGGATAATTTAATTCTTCTTTTCCAATTTGGATGACTTTTACTTCTTTTTCTTTTCTGATTGCTTCTACTAGTACTTTTCAGTACTGTGTTAAATAGAAGTGGCAAGAATGGGCATCCTTGCCTTGTACCAGATCTTAGAGGAAAAGATTTCAGTTTTCCTTCATTGATTATTATATTTGCTATGGGCTTTTCATGAATGACTTTTTCATGTTTAGGAAATTCCCTTCTGTATCTATTTTGTTTAGAGCCTAAAAAAAAAAAAATCATGAATGGGCCAGGCGCAGTGGCTCATGCCTGTAATCCCAGCACTTTGGGGGGCCAAGGTGGGCGGATCACCTGAGGTTGGGAGTTTGAGACCAGCCTGACCAACATGGAGAAACTCCATCTCTACAAAAATACAAAATTAGCCAGGCATGGTGATGGCTGCCTATAATCCCAGCTACTCGGGAGGCTGAGGCAGGAGAATCGCTTGAACCTGGGAGGTGGAGATTGAGCCGAGATGGTGCCATTGCACTCCAGCCTGGGCAACAAGAGCGAAATTCCACCTCAAAAAAAAAAAAAATCATTAATGGATGTTGAATTTTGTCCAGTGCTTTTTCTGCATCAATTGAGATAATCATGTGGTTATAATGTTGTGTATCACATGGATTATCTTGCACATGTTAAACTAATCTTGCATTCCAGGGATAGATCTAACTTGGTTGTGGTGTGTAATCTTTGATATGTTTCTGAATTTGGTTTGCCAGGTTTTTTGTTCTTTTGAGACAGCATCTTGCTCTGTTGTTCAGGCTGAAGTGCAGTGGCACAAACATGTCTCATGGCAGCCTTGACCTCCTGGGCTCAAGCAATCTTCCCATCTCAGCCTCCCAACTAGCTGGGACTACAAGCATAGGCCACCACATATGGCTTATATTTTTAAATTTTTTTGTAGAGACGGGATCTCACTATGTTGCCCAGGCTAGCCTCAAACTCCTGGCCTCAAGCAATCCTCCTGCCTAGGCCTCCCAAAGTGCTTAGAATACAGGTGTGAACCATTGCACCTGGCCTGGTTTGCTAGTATTTCATTGAGGATTTTTGCATATATGTTTTTCAGAGATATTGGCATGTAGTTTCCTTTGTGTGTGTGTGGAGTCTTTGTCTGGCTTTGGTATCAGAGTAATGTTGGCCTCATAAAATGAGTTTGAAAGTAGTTTCTCCTCTTTAATTTTTTGGAAGGGCTTGAGAGGGATTGGTATTAGTTCTTTAAATATTTGGTAGAAGCTGGCAGTGAAGCCATCAGGTTCTGGGCTTTTCTGTGTCTTTGATGGTAGACTTATTACTGACTTAATCTCCTCACTTGCTATTGGCCGGTTCATATTTTCTATTTCTTTATGACTAAGACTTAGTACATTATATGTTTCTAGGAATTTGTCCATTTCTTCTAGGTTATTCAATTGATTGGCACTCCCATGTACATTGCAGCACTACTCATAATACCTAAGATAGAAAATCAACCTCCATGTCTATTGTAAGATGAATTAGTTTTAAAAAGTGATGTATATATACACGATGGAAAACTATTCAGCCTTAAAAAGAAGAAAGTCCTGTTATTAATAACTACATGAATAAACCTGGAGGATATCATGTTAACTGAAATAAACCAGGCACAGAAAAACAAATACTGCATAATCTCATTTACATGTGGAATGTAAAAAAGTCAAACTTATAGAAGCAGAGAGTACAAGAGTGGTTATGTGGGGTAGGAGGTGGGGTTGTGGGAAATGAGAACATATTGACCAATGGGCATAAAGTTTCAGTTAGACAGGAGGAATATATTCAAGAGATGTATTATACAACATGATGACTATAATTAATAACAATATATTATATACTTAAGAATTGCTAAGAGAGTAGATCCTAACTGTTCTAACCACCAAATGAAGATAAATATGTGAGATTATGCATATGTTAATTCACTTGATTTAGCCATTACACAATGTATACCTATATCAAAAAATCATGTTGTATACCATAAATACATACAGTTTTATTTGTTAATTTAAAAACAAGTGGCTGGGCACAGTGGCTCACACCTGTAATCCCAACACTTTGGTCTCCCCTTCCAAATACTAACCAGGCCTAACCCTACTTAGCTTCAGGAGATCAGACGAGATTGGGTACATTCAGTGTAGTATGGCCATAGACATCCCAGCACTTTGGGAGGCCTAGGCAGGTGGATCGTCTGAGGTCAGGAATTCAAGGCCAGCCTGACCAACATGGTGAAAGCCTGCCTCTACTAAAAATACAAAATTAGCTGGGTGTGGCAGTGCATACTTGTAACCCTAGCTACTTGGGAAGCTGAGGCAAGAGAAGTGCTTGAATCCAGGAGGCAGAAGTTGCAGTGAGCCAAGATCGCACCACTGGACTCCAGCCTGGGCAACAAGAGTGAAACTCTGATTAAATCATCAGAGAAATGCGAATAAAAAATGCAATGAGACACCATCTCATGCCAGTCAGAATGACTATTATTAAAACATCAGAAAACAACAGTTGCTGGAGTGGCTGTGGAGAAAAGGGAATGCTTATACACTGTTAGTGGGAATGTAACTTAACTTAGCCACTGTGGAAAGCAGTTTGAATATTTCTCGAATAACTTAAAACAGAACTACCATTTAATCCAGCAATCTCATTACTTGATATATATACAAAGGAAAATAAATCATTCTGTTTAAAAGACAAATACAATTGTATGTTCGTCACAGCACTGTTTACAATAGCAAAGACATGGAGTCAACCTAGATGCCCAACAACAGTGGGTTGAATAAAGAAAATGTGGTACCTATACACCATGGAATGCCATTCAGCCATAAAGAATAAAATCATGTTCTTTGCAGCAACATGGATGGAACTGGAGGCCATTATCCTAAGCAAATTAACACAGGAACAGAAAACAAAATACTGCATGCTCTCACTTATAAGTGGGAGCTAAATATTGGGTACACGTGGGCATAAAGATGGGAACAATAGGTACCGGAGACTACTAGATGGGGGAGGGAAGGACGAGGGTGAGGGCTGAAAAACTAGCTATTGGGTATTATGCTTGCTACCTGAGTGATAGGATCAGTCATACCCTAAACCTCAGCATCATGTAATACACCCATGGGACAAACCTGCACGTGTACCTCCTGAATCTAAGATAAAAGTTAAAATTATTTTAAAAATAAAGTAAATCAAACTGATTCAAAAGATTTTTTAAAAATGAAAATACCTGTTGAATCAAAGGTAACAGAAATTTTAGCCTGTGCTTTCCTGTAAGAATTTTATAGTTTTGGCTCTTAAATTAGGTTTAGTACCCACGTGGAGTTTATTTTTTCTATATAATGTGGGGTAAGAAATGAGATTCTTTTTTCCCTGGGAGGTTTTCTATTGTCATTTTTAAACATCATGATTGTGTACTGAATTTTTTCAAATTCTTTTTATGCATAAACTGATATGAACATATGATTTTTTCTTATCTATCCTACTAATATGATGAATTACATTGAGTGATTTTGAAATATTGAGCTAGTCTCTTATCTTTGTAATAAACCCCACTTGGTTATCGTATATAAAACTTTTTGAATATTGCTGAGTTCTATTTGCTAACATTTTGTTTAGAATGTTTACATCCCATCCATATTAATTAGGAATACTGGTTTATTGTCTCCTTTTTTTCTACTTTCGTTGTATGGCTTTGGTATCAGGTGTTCATAGAATGAATTGGAAGGTGTTCTCCTCTACTATTTTCTAGAAGACATTGTATAGAATTGGTGTTATTCCTCTTTGAAATTTGGTAGATTTCTCCATAGAAACCATTTGGGCCTGGGGATATCTGTTTTGGAGGTTTAAAATTATGAATTTAATTTTTAAAATATATTGTTATTAAAATTATCTATTCCACCTTTGGTAAGCTATGGTCACTTGTACCTTTCAAGTAATTGGTCCACTTCATGTAAGTAGTTAACGTTATGTATGTAGAGTTGTTTGTAGTACTCCCTTAATTCAGTAGCATTCCTTTAATTATTTTGATATCTGCAGAATCTGTAGTGATACAACCTATATTAATAATTTGTGTCTTTTTTTCTTTGCTGCAGATTTGTCAATTTTATTGATATTTTCAAAGAAACACCTTTTAGTGTTATAGATTTATTCTTTTTCTTGTCTACAATTTCATTGATTTATTCTCTTTAATACTCTATCCTTCCTCTTAATTTAGGTTTATTTTTGTCTTTTGCTTCTAGTATATTGAGGTGGGAGATTAGATTACTGATATGAAATTTTTACTTCTTTCTAATGCAAGCAGTTAATGACATAAATTGCTCTTTTGCCACTGCTTTAGCTGTGTGGCACAAATTTTAATGTATTTTCATTTTTATTCATATATTTTTGAATATTCTTGAGACTTCCTTTTGAACCCATGAGTTATTCAAAAGTGTTGTTTAGTTTCAAAGTGTTTGCCGATATTCCTCTTGGTTTTTAAATTATTATTATTGGTTTCTAGTTTAAATCCACATGGTCAGAGAACATCCTGCATGTGAATTCACTTTCAAATTTTTTGAGGTTTAGGATGTGGTCTATCTTGGTATATATTCCATGGTTACTTGAAAAGAATGTGTGTTCTGCTATTGTTAGGTGGATTATTCTATATATGCCAATTAGATCCTGTTCACTGATAGTATTTTTGAGTTTTATGTCTTTGCTGATTTTCTGATGTGTTCTTCTATCAACCTTTTTTTTTTTTTTTTTTTTTTTTCAGATGAGTTTCCCTCTTGTTGCCCAGGCTAGAGTACAATGGCACAATCTCGGCTGACTGCAACCTCCACCTCCCCGGTTCAAGTGATTCTCCTGCCTCAGCCTCCCAAATAACTGGGATTACAGGAATGCGCCACCATGCCCAGCTAATTTTTGTATTTTTAGTAGAGACAGGGTTTCACCATGTTGGTCAGGCTGGTCTTGAACTCCTGACCTCAGGTGATCTGCCCTCCTAGGCCTAGAAGGGTGTTAAAGTCTCTTACTATAGTTGTGGGTTTATCTATTTCTCCTTCTAGTTATCAGCTTCTGCTTTACATATTTTGCAAGTCTCTTGTTTGCTGCATACACATTTAGGACAACCATATCTTCTTGGTGGCAGGACCCTTTTGTTATAAGGTAATGTCCCTGTCTGTCCCTGGGAATATTTTTTGCTTGCAATCAACTTTATATGATGATAATATACAGCCACTCTTCTTTTCTTTGGATTAATGTTTTCTGCACGGTCTATATTTTTTCATCTGTGTAGTAAAGCAGTAAACTTGCTCAAAGAGAGGCTAGGCCTTTGCTTTCAGCTCCTGGAAGGAGGTTATCTCTAAGTCCTTGGAATGTGCTGCCTAATAAAAGTGTCTTTGTTTATCTGTGGGCTTTAAGCCACACCAGATTGTCTATGTTAACAGTATGATTTATGGTGGACACTTTGGGCCACAGTGGATAATCTGTGCCCAACAGTAGGAGATGCCTTGGGCCATGCAGTATCAGGTCAACCTCTGGAGGGTCTGGAGACTATGGTCAGCCATGTTTGTGGTCAATCATGAGCGTGCAACCAAGCCCCTGTAAAAACTCTGGAGCAATGCTTGAGTGAGGTTTCTGGTTGGCAATATCTCAGTGTGTATTGTCACATGTCATTGCTGAGAGGAGTAAGCACTGTCTGTGCAAACCTACCAGGGGAGGACAAGTGGAAGCTCCATGCTTCAAACTCTCCTGGATCCTGTCCTATGTGTCTTTTCTCTCTGTTGCTTTTACAGGTTCATATCAACCATAACCAAGAGTATAATGGCTTTACTGAATTCTTTTAGAAAATTATCTAACCTGATGGTAGTCTAGGGAATTTCTGAACTTGGTATCAGAAGTGAGAGTGGTCCTGCAGACTCTCAATCTTTGTAACATCGTTTTACTTTCAATCTAACTCTTAAATATTTATATTTGAAGTGAGCTTCTTGCAGACAGCATATATTTGGGTATGCTTCCTAATTAACTTTGCCAATCTTTTCCTTTTGTTTGGTACATTTAGACTCCTTATATTTAATGCACTTATAATATTTTAAAGCTTAACTTTGACATTTTATTTTTAATTTTGTTTGTTCTGTTTTTTTTTCATGACTCCTGTGGACTTTTTTTCTTTTTAAAAATAGAACCATGGTTGGACACAATGGCTTATGCCTACAATCCCAGTGCTTTGGGAAGTTGAGGCAGGAAAATTGCTTGAGGTCAGGAGTTTGAGACCAGCCTGGGCAACACAGTGAGACATCATCCCTACAAAATAAAAAATAAAAACAAATTAGCACATGGCAGCAGGCAATGCCTATAATCCTAGCTACTTGGGAGGCTGAGGTAGGAGGATCATTAGAGCCCAGGAATTCAAGGATACAGTGAGGTATGATCACACCACTTCACTCTAGCCTGGCAAGACCAGAGCAAGACCCTGTCTCTATGAAAAAAGAAAATAGAACCATGGCTTACAGTCTCCTGTGGATTTCTTTAACATTATTTTAGAATTTCATTTTGATTTATCAATGATATTTATGAGTAATACCTTTTTGCATAGCTTTTAAAGCAGCTCCTCTACGTATCACATTATATATACAGGGCTAGTCAAATTCTACTGATACTGACATTTTATTAGTTTGAGTAATTGTAGAAACTTTACTTCTCTTGATGTCCCTTAACCCACTCCATTTATAATTGCCTCAGATATCTCCTGTATATTCATTGAGAACCACTTCAATGTAATAATTTTTTCTTCATGTCAAACATAATTTATAAAACTAAGAAGAAAAAAGGAAGTCTTCCATATTTACCCATACTTGCGCTCATTCTGTATTCTTTATTTACAAGATTATTTCTTGTATCATTTTCTTTCCTTCTTTTATTTTTTAATTTAATTAATTTTAAGGTATAATTGACAAAAATTGCATACATTTACAGGGTACAATGTAATCTTTTGATAAATATATATATACACATACACACATTGTGAAATTATTAAATCAAGCTAATTATTATATCCATCACCTCACATGTGTATTTTCTTCCTGTTCAGAGAGCTTCTTTTAGCTATCCCTTTAATATCCATCACCTCACATGTGTATTTTCTTCCTGTTTAGAGAGCTTCTTTTAGCCATCCCTTTAAGACAGGTTTTCTAAGAACAAATTATTTTAGTTTTCTTTCACCTGAGAATATTTTCATTTCCCATTTTTCCTAAAATATATTTTTATTAGATACAAAATTCTGGTTGACAATTTTTTTTTCAGCACTTGAAAATGTTGTGCCACTTTTTTTCTGGCATCTAATCTTTCTGATCAGAAATCCACCATCATTTGTGTTGTTTTTCCATGTAGGAAATGTGTCATTTCTCACTCACTCACTTTCAAGAAATTTTCTGTCTTTAGCTTTCAGAAATTTGGCTATAATATCTTGGCATAGATTTCTTTGAGTTTATCTTGTTTAGAGTTACATAGCTCCTTATCAGGGGAACCAGTCCCCAGTATTTCAACGTAGATTCTTTTCTATTTTCCCTAAGTGTCAGCTGGTCTGAGAAATAAAGAGAAAGAGTACAAAGAGAGAAATTTTATAGCTGGGCCTCCGGGGGTGACATCACACATGGGCAGGTTCCCGTGATGCCCCTTGAGCCACAAAACAAGCATGTTTTTATTAGGGATTTCAAAAGGGGAGGGGGGTATGAACAAAGAGTAAGTCACAGAGATCACATGCCTGAAAGGACAATAAAAGATCACAAGGGCAGAGAGGCAGAGTAAAAGCACAAGGCCAGGGTGAAATTACAATTACTGATGAGGTTCCATGTCCCGCTGGGCACACATTGTCACTGATAAACATCTTAACAGGAAACAGGGTCGAGAACAGACAACAAGTCTGACTAGAATTCACCAGCCTGGAATTTCCTAATCCTAGCAAGCCTGAGGGTGCTGCAGGAGAGCAGGGCATATTTCATCCCTTATTTTCAACTGCATAAAGCAGACACTCCCAGAGCGGCCATTTATAGACCTCCCCCTGGGAATGCATTTCTTTCCCAGGGTTATTCCTTCCTGGGAAAAGAATTCAGCGATATTTCTCCTATTCACTTTCTGCAAGAAGATAAATATGACTCTGTTCTGCCCAGTCCCACAGGCAGTCAGACATTATGGTTATCTCCCTTGTTCCCTGAAAATTGCTGTTATCCTGTTCTTTTTTAGGATGCCCAGATTTCATATTGTTCAAACACACGTTTTACAAACAATTTGTACAGATAACGCAATCATCACAGGGTCCTGAGGTGACATACATCCTCAGTTTACGAAGATGACAGGATTAAGAGATTAAAGGCAGGCATAGGAAATTATAAGAGTATTGATTGGGGAAGCGATAAATGTCCATGAAATCTTCACAATTTATGTTCAGAGACTGCAGTAAAGACAGGCGTAAGAAATTATAAAAGTATTAATTTGGGGAACTAATAAATGTCCATGAAATCTTCACAATTTACGTTCTTCTGCCACGGCTTCAGCCAGTCCCTCTGTTTGGGGTCCCTGACTTCCCGCAACAGCTCCTTGAAACTGTAGGCTTGTCTTTTGCATGTATATGCTACATTTGGTGAGTTTTCAACATACAAAAAACCTGATTCCTTTGCATATTTTTGAGTCCCACCTTCTTTCACCTCTCCTTCAATTCTGATAAAATGAATGTTGGTCTTTTTTATAGCCTTATATGTCCCTGAGGCTCTGTTCATCTTCTTTCCAGTCTAAAATTTCTTCTGTTGTTCAGATTATATAGTTTCTCTAGCTCTATCTTCCAGTTCACCAATTCTTTTCTATGTCCTCTCCATTTCTCTCTTAAGCAGAACCATTGAGTTTTTAAATTTTGGCTATTTTACTTTCTAAAACATACACTTGGCTCTTCTTTATACTTTTTTTTTTTTTTGCTGAGACCTTCTATTTTTCATTTGTGTCAAGTATATTTATGATTGCTTGTTGAGGCATTTTTATGATGGCTTCTTTAAGCTCCTTGTCAGAGGATCTTAAAGCATTAATTCTGGTATCTCGGTCATCTTGATGTTGTCTTTTTTCATTCAGTTTGAGCTATTCCTCATTATTATACGATGAGTGATTTTTGATTGAAATTTGGACTTTTTATGCTATGTTACAAGATTGTGAACTTATTTAAACTTCATGCTTTCACAGGTCTTCTTAGACACTGTTCCACTGGGCAATGGGCAGAATGGGAGAGAGAGTTGCCTCATTAGTGTCAGGTGGGTGTGGAAGTTCCTATTTTCTACTCAGCCTCTAATGACACCTGGGGCTGGGGGTGGGAGCTCCTTGTTTATCTTTTTAGTGAATTTATACTTTCATTATTGTGAGATAAATACCTTTGTTTCTGGTAACATTTGTTTTCTAATAGTTTTCTGATATTAATATAGGCTCACCAGATTTCTTATTTGAAAGGTATGTCTTTTTCTTTTTCTTATTTACATTTTTATTAATTGGATGGGGGCAGTGGCTCATACCTGTAATCCCAGCACTTTGGGAGGCTGAAGCAGGAGGATTGCTTGAGGCCAGGAGCTCAAGACCAGCCTGGGCAAGATAGCATGACCCCCATCTCTACAGAAAATATGAGAATTAGCCAGGCATGATGGTACATGCCTGTAGTACAAGCTACTCAGGAGGCTGAGGTGGAGGAATCACTTGAGCCCAGGAGTTTGAGGTTGCAGTGAGACAATCATGTCCCTGTACTCCATCCTGGGCAACACAGTGAGATGCTGTCTCAAAAAATAAATAAATTTTATTAATTGACAATGATTATTGATATTTGTGGAGTACAATGTGATATTTTGTTACATGGATACAATGTCAAATTATTATATAAAACTAATTAACATATCCAACACTTCACGTATTTACCAATTTTTTTGTAGTAAGAATATTTAAAATCTATTCTTTCAGCAATTTTGAAATATACAATACATTTTATTATTTATGATCAGCTTGCTGTGAAATAGATCTTGGAAACATTCCTCTTGTCTAATCGGAACTTTGTACCATTTGGTCAACATCTTTCCATTCTCCAACCTGTTCCCACTCCTTCCTCTAGTAGCCACTATTCTACCCTCTTTTTCTGTAAGTCTGAGTTCTTGAGATTTCACATATAAATGAGATCATACAGTATTTGTCTTTCTGTGTCTGGCTTATTTCACTTAACATAATGCCCTCCAGTTTTATCCATGTTGTCTCAAATGACTGAGTTTTTTTCTACTTTTAAGGCTCAACAGTATTCTACTGTGTATGCATACTGCATTTTCTTTATCCATCCATCCATCTAACCATCAATTGATAGACACTTAGCTGATTCTATATCTTGGCTATAGTAAATAATGTTGCAATGAACATAGGAGTGCAGATGTCTCCTATGTACTGCTTTCAATTTTTTTGGATGTATATCCAGAAGTGAGATTGCTAGATCATATGGTAGTTCATTTTTAGTTTTTGGAGAAACCTCCATACTGTTCTTCACAATGGCTGTATTAATTTACATTCCCAGCAACAGTGTACCGACTTTCCCTTCCTTCAGATCTTCATCAATACTTGTCTTTTTGACAACCGTCATTCCAACAGGTGTGAGGTTATTCGTCAATGAGGTTTTAATTTGCATTTCCCTGATGATTAATGATGTTGAGCATTTGATAATAAACCTGTTGGCCATTTGTATGTCTTCTTTTGAAAAATGTTGTATTCAAGTTCTTTACCTATTTTTTAATCAGGTTATTTATTTTCTTACTACTGAGTTGTTTGAATTACTTGTATATTTTGGATATTAACTTTTTATCAGATGTATCATTTGCAAACATTTCTCCCTTTGTGAGGTTGTCTCTCACTCTTTATTGTTTCCTTTGTCGTGCAGAAGCCTTTTCATTTGATGCCATCCCATATTTCTGTTTTTGCTTTTGCTGTCTATGCTTTGGTGGTCACATCCAGAAAATTATTGCCCAGAGCAATGCCTTTGAGCTTTTCCTGTTTGTTTTCTTCTAGTATTTTTATGGTTTAAGGTCTTACATGCAAGTCTTTAATCTATTTTGAGTTGATTTTTGCATATGATGTGAGATAAAGGTCTAATTTCCTATTTTAACACATGGATAGTCGGGTTTCTCAACACTATTTATCGAGGAAATTGTCCTTCCCCATTGTGTGTTCTTGGCACTTTTCTTGAATATCAAATGTCTGTTGCTATGGCTTGAAAGTCTCCCCCTTGCTACATGAAAGATTAAAAAAAATTTAAAAAATAATAAAAAAGAAGGTCTCCCCCAAGTTTCATGTGTTCAAAACTGAAGCTCCAGTGCAACTGTGTGTAGAGCAGAGACGTTAGAGAGGTGATTAGGTAATGAGGGCTCTGTTTTCATGAATGGATTAATGCTGTTATTGTGAGAGAGGGTTACTTATTAAATGAGTGTGTTCCTGATAAAAGGACGAGGTCAGCCTCCTTCTCCCTCCTCTCTCTTACGTGCTCGCTTGCCCTCTCTCATCTTCTTGACTTCCACCATGAGATGACATAGCAAGAAGGCCCTGGTCAGATGTGGGCCCTTTGACCCTGGACTTTTCAGTCTCCAGAGCTGTAAGAAATAAGTGTCTATTCTTTATAAATTACCTAGTCTCAGACATTCTATTATGCGGCACAAAACAGACCAAAACAACTACGCATGCTTAGATTTACTTCTGGGCTCTGTATCCCATTCCATCCGTCAATGTGCCTATTTATATGCCAATGTCATGCAGTTTTGAGTACTATAGCTGTACAGTATACTTTGAAATTAGGTAATATGATGCCTCCAACTTTGCTCTATTTGGTCAGGATTGGCTATTCAAGGTATTTTGTGGTTTCATATTAATTTAAAACTGTTTTTTTCTACTTGTGTGAAAAATACCGTTGGAATTTTGATAGGAATGGCATTAAACCTGTAGACTGCTTTGGGGAGTATGGACATCTTACCAATATTAATTTCTCTAATCCAGAGACCTGGTGGGAGCCCTGCCCCTTCTGAGTTGGAACTGGAGCTCCCCACGCCCATACCGCAGCTGCAGACCCAGGCCTCCTGCTCTATGGAGCAGGCAGGGAGGGGGCTATAGCCGCCCAAACTGCAGCTGTGGATCCGAGTTCCCCTGTGCTCTTGGGGGAAGGGCCGGCAGCAGGCACGGTCCGCCTTCCCTGGTGCGGCTGCGTCTGCCCTCCTAGGTGCTGCAGCTGCCCTCTTACCTGCAGGACCCGGCCATCTCTGCTTACCCGCAGGACCTGGCCATCTCTGCAACCTGCACCCTCGGGGGCCCCAGGAAGAACCCCTTGTTTCCCTGCTTCTGTTCCTGTAGTCTCTGGGGCATCTGCTCCCACTACCTGGCCTCTCTCCACTCCTGGCGACTGCTCTGATCTTGGAGGGATTCGGATTTGGGGCCGAGCCCTGGGGGCCTTGAATGACCACAGGAGGCAGATGGAGTCCTTGGCGGAAGGGGGAAGGTCCCCAGTAAAGGTCCCACTTCCAGGTCAGGGCTGGCCTTGAAGGCTGGGCTGCCAGTCCTGCGGACGTGAGTGGGGACTCGTGGTGCCTCTTCTGGCCCCGCCCATGGCCACACATGGACCAATCGGCATGCACTTCCTCCCCTCTAAGGTCTATAAAAGCACAGGGACTAGCCACAGCCGGCGAGAGAACGACCAGAGAACAGAAACGGTAGGAAGAGGGCTAGACAGACGATCAGCTGGAGAGAGCCGCACAGACTTGCCGGCAGAGAGGAGCTACTGTCTCTGCTGACAGCTTCAGAGACCTGCTGAGATATCCAAGTGATTTGCCTGTGGAGAGGAGCTATGCAGGGCCTCCTTTCTGCTGCGAGCTAAGCACTCCACGGGCAGCAAGCCTACAGGGAGGACCTACCCACTCCGAGCTATTCTAACAAAAATAAACCTGTTCTTTATTCTTTACTAGGCATATCTGTGGGATATGTTTTTATTTGTGTCTTCAATTCATTTCATTAATGTTTAAAGAGTTTTCAGTGTGCAAGATCTTTCATTTCTTTGGTTAAATTTATTTTTAAGTATTTAATATTTTATTATTTTTGAGGCTGTTGTAGACGGGGTTTTGATTTCTTTTTCAGATAGTTTGTTGTTAATGCAAGTAAATGCTACTGATTTTTTGTAGATTTTTATCCTGCAACTTTATTGAATTTATTCTAACTTTTTATTGAAATCTTTAAGGTTTTCTATGTATAGGATTATGTTCTCTGTAAATAGGGGTAATTTAATTTTTCCCTTCTAATTTAAATGTTTCTATTTCTTTCTCTTTCCTGATTGCTCTTGCTAGTACTTTCAGTTCTTTGTTAAAGTGGTGGTGAGAGAGGGCATCTTTGTGTTGCTGTAGATGTTAAAGATTTTTTTCTCCATTATATCATCAGCTGTGGGCTTTTCATGAATGACCTATGTTTACGAAGTTTTCTCTGTACGAATTTTGTTGACAGCTTTTTTGAAAAAAATCATGAATGTTAAATTTTGTCAGATGGTTTTTATGCATCATTGGAGATAACCATGTGATTTTTGTCTTTCATTCTGTTAATGTGGGATATCATATGGATTGTTTTGCCCATCCCAGGGATAATTCCCACTTGTTCATGTAATGTTTTTGATGTGTGGTTGAGTTTCGTTTGCTAGTATTTGTTGAGAATTGTTGCATCTATGTTCATTGGAGATATTGGCCTGTAGTTTTTTTAATGGTGTTTTTGTGTGGCTTTGGTATCAGAGTAAAGCTGGCCTCAAAAGTCTGTTTGGAAATTCTATTTCCACTTAAATTTTTTGGAAGCGCCTCAGAGTATTAGTTCTCCTTTAAATGTTTGGTAGAATTCAGCAGTGAAGCCATCAGTTTTTGAGCTTGTCTTTGGTGGGAGACTAATTACTAATTCAATCTTCTTACTCATTTATACTTATTATTATTTATATTTTTAATTTCATTTTTCTTTTTTCTTTTTTTTTTTTTTGAGACAGAGTCTTGCTCTGTTGCCCAAGCTGGAGTGCAGTGGCACAATCTTGGCTATGCAACCTCTGCCTCCTGGGTTTAAGTAATTCTCATGCCTCGGCCTCCCAAGAAGCTGGGATTAAGGCATGTGCGTTGACACCCTGCTAATTTTTGTATTTTAGTAGAGATGAGGTTTTCCATGTTGATCAGGCTGGTCTTAAACTCCTGGCCTCAAGTGATCCACTCGCCTTGGCCTGCCAAAGTGCTGGAATTACAGGCATGAGCCACCACACCCAGCCTATGCTTTCTATTTCTTAATGATTCATACTTGGTATATTATATGTTTCTAGGAATTTATCCATTTCTTCTAGATTATCTGATTGGTTGCCGTTCGTAGTAGTTTCTTATGATCTTTTTTACTTCTGTGGTGTCGGTTGTAATGTTTCCTCTTCATTTCTGATTTTATTTGAGTCTTCTGTCTTTTTTTATAGCTTAGGGAAAGGTTTGTGAATTTTGCTTATCTTTTCAAAAAATCAAATTCTGAATTGTATTGATTTTTTTCTGCTGTTTTTCTAGTCTCAATTTCACTTATTTCTGCACTGATCTTTATTGTTTCTTTTATTCTGCTCACTTGGGGTTTTAGTTTGTTCTTTCCCTAGTTGCTTGAGATGCAAAGTTAGGTTGCTATTGCGGGATCTGGCCAGCAGCCTGCAATGCAACAGGGCTCTCTCTTTGTTCTCAGGCGGATTGGCAGGTTGAGAAATAATAGACACACACAAGATAGTGAAAGCTGGGTCCAAGGGGGTCACCACCTTCTGGTCCCACACTGCCAACAATGCACTGGAGATACCAGCATTTATTATTAAGTTTAGTGAGGGCAGGGGTAGGTTAGTGAGGGATTTAGGGTCATTTGATTATGAGGTGAGATGGTCACATGGGGATGAAGTAATTCTTTAACATAACATTTGTATGTAGAAGTACAGCACATTTGTATGTAGAAGTACAGTATACAGAGATAAGAATTTACAATATAGTGTGTGCGTCAGTAATTTCTAACAGAGCCTTAAAACAGAAACACAATCTTTCCATAACCTATGATTAGCAAGATATTAATCAGCAGTAACAATTGCAACAAAAGCTGGTTACAAACAATCCATGGAAAGAGGACATGAAGCTAGACAACCGGTTAGACCAGAAATTCTCAGAATGGAGTATGCCTTAACCCTAAAGAGGCCTAGAAGAGCTGTGGCAAGATGAGGGCATTTATAGCCCTATCTTATCTATATGGACAGGCGCCCCCCATGCATCCATTTATAGGCTCTCCCCGTGGGTGGCATTCCATTCCCAGAGCTATGAACATCCGCTTTTCTGGGATAGGAATCTTGGTGATGTGGAACCTCCCTGACTGCACGTCCATTCATAGGCTCTCTGCAGGGGGAAGCACATCATGCGCTGTTGGCTCGTTCTGGCAGTCCAACCTGGCATTGTCTTTACACAATCCTGCATGCAATTTTGTATTTACAATAATCAGGAGCATTTCATCTTTTATTCCGTAGCAATAGTTTCAGGGGGTCTCCCTACAGGTTGCTCCTTGTGATTTTTCCATTTTCATATTGTGTTATATTTCCATTTTTATTTGTCCCAAGATGTTTTTGTTTCCTCTGTGATTTCTTCTTTGGTTCATTGTTATTCAGGAGCAGGTTGTTTAATTTCCACATATTTGTGCATTTTGCAAGATTTCTCCTGTTATTTTCTAGTTTCATACCATTGTGATTAGAACAGACACTTGATATAACTTCAGTCTTCTTAACTTATGTTGTGCTGTAGCATAGAATCTATCCTGCACAATGTTCCATGTGCTCCAGAAAAGAATGTGTATTCTGTTGCTGTTGGATGAAATGTTCTGTATATATCTATTAGGTCAATTTGGTTTAAAGTCCAATGTTTCCTTTTTGATTTTCTGTCTGGATGTTCTATTTCTTGTTGAAAGTGAAATATTGGCCAGGCTTATGCTGGTGACTCACACCTGTGATCCCACTTTGGGAAGCCTAGGAGGGAGGATTGCTTGAGGCCAGGAGTTCAAGTTGACCAGCCTGCACAACATATCTAGACCCCATCTCTACCAAAAAAAAAAAAAAAAAATTGCCAGGCATTGTGGTGGCACATGCCTGTAGTCTAGCTACTTCTGAGGCTGGAGGCAGGAGGATTGCTTGAGCTCGGGAGTTCAAGGTTACAGTGAGCTATGATTGTGTCACTGCGCTCCAGCCCAGGCAACAGAGTAAACCCTGTTTCTAAACAAAAATTTTTTTTAAAAAAGTATTAAAGTCATCTCCTACAATTGCATTTTAGTTTATCTCTCCCTTTAAATTATTTTAAATTTGCTTTATATATTTAGGTGCTCTAATTTTGGGTGCATATATATTTATAATTGTTATATCCTCTTAATGTATTGAAATATTATTACATAATGACTTTCTTCATCTCTTTTTACAGTTTTTGACCTAAAGACTATTTTGTCTGATACAAGTATAGCTAACCCTGCTATCTTTGTGTATCCATGCACATGGAAAATCTTTTTGCAAAAGTGGATCTTTTTCTATTACTTTACTGTTTCATCAATTCTTTATTTTTAAAGTGAGTTGTCAATCTCTTCTTTTTAATTGAAGTGTTTATTCTGTTTGTAGTCATTATAGCTATCTCTCTGGTAAGGTTTAAATCTAACATTTGCTTTTTGTTTTTTACATATCTGTACCCTTTTCAAAAAACACAGTTCCTCCTATTTGCATCCTATTGGACTAATCAAAATTGTTTGGTATTTTATTTTATGACCTCTATTGACTTTTTCAGTATAAATCTTTGTCTTTTGGCATTTTTTTAAACTTCAGCATTCACACTATGCAGTTGCCATATACTGCAGTCTACCTGGATTTGTTGTAACAATTTACAGATGACATAGAAAATTGAAAATATTACAAATCTTTTTCTGGAAACTTTGGCTATTGTGCCCTTGTCATATATTTATTTCTAACTGTGACTAAATCTCCAATGCAATTTTCATATTTTTGTTTTTAAAGGCAACGGTATTTTAACCCATTTAAGAAAATATAGTGTTATATATATTTATAATTTCAGGTGTTTTTCATTTGTTGTGCTTTCATCTTGTATCATTTCCCTTTAGTCTGAAAACCTTCCTTTAACAAGTCTGGTTGCTTACATTTGCCAGAAATGACCTCTCTAGCTTTTCTTTGTCTAACCATGTTATCATTGATTATAAAATTCTAGGTTGGACTTTTTTTTGGTTTTTTTTTTCAGTTCTTTAAGTGTCTTTCTGGCTGGGTGCAGTGGCTCACGCCAGTAATCCCAGCACTTTGGGAGGCCAAGGTGGGCAGATCACGAGGTCAAGAGTTTGAGACCAGCCTGGCTAATATGGTGAAACCCCATCTCTACAAAAAATATAAAAATTAGCCAGGCATGGTGGCGCACACCTGTAATCCCAGCTACTCGAGAGGCTGGGGCAGGAGATTCGCTTGAACCCAGGAAGCAGAGGTTGCAGTAAGCCAAGATTGTGCCACCTCACTCCAGCCTGGGGCGACAGAGCGAGACTTTGTCTAAAAAAAAAAGAAAAGAAAAGAAAAACTTGCTTTACGAATCTGGGTGCTCCTCTATTGGGTGCATATATATTTAAGATAGTTAGCTCTTTTTGTTGCATTGATCTCTTTATCATTATGTAATATCCTTCTTTGTCTTTATTGATTTTGTTAAAGTCTGTTTTTTTATTATAATTTAAGTTTTAGGGTACATGTGCACAATGTGCAGGTTAGTTACATATGCATACATGTGCCATGTTGGTGTGCTGCACCCATTAACTCATCATTTAACATTAGGTATGTCTCCTAATGCTATACCTCCCCCCTCCCCCCACCCCACAACAGGCCCCGGTGTGTGATGTTCCCCTTCCTGTGTCCATGTGTTCTCATTGTTCAATTCCCACCTATGAGTGAGAATATGCGGTGTTTGGTTTTTTGTCCTTGCGATAGTTTGCTGAGAATGATGGTTTCTAGCTTCATCCATGTCCCTACAAAGGACATGAACTCATTCTTTTTTATGGCTGCATAGTATTCCATGGTGTATGTGTGCCACATTTTCTTAATCCAGTCTATCATTGTTGGACATTTGGGTTGATTCCAAGTCTTTGCTATTGTGAATAGTGCTGCAATAAACATACGTGTGCATATGTCTTTATAGCAGCATGTTTTATAATCCTTTGGGTATATACCCATTAATGGGATGGCTGGGTCAAATGGTATTTCTAGTTCTAGATCCCTCAGGAATCACCACACTAACTTCCACAATGGTTGAACTAGTTTACGGTCCCAGCAACAGTGTAAAAGTGTTCCTATTTCTCCACATCCTCTCCAACACCTGTTGTTTCCTGACTTTTTAATGATCGCCATTCTAACTGGTGTGACATGGTATCTCGTTGTGGTTTTGATTTGCATTTCTGTGATGGCCAGTGATGATGAGCATTTTTTCATGTGTCTCTTGGCTGCATAAATGTCTTCTTTTGAGAAGTGTCTGTTCATATACTTTGCCCACTTTTTGATGGGGTTGTTTTATTTTTCTTGTAAATTTGTTGGAGTTCATTGTAGATTCTGGATATTAGCCCTTTGTCAGATGAGTAGATTGCAAAAATTTTCTCCTATTCTGTAGGTTGCCTGTTCACTCTGATGGTAGTTTCTTATTGCTGTGCAGAAGCTCTTTAGTTTAATTAGATCCCATTTGTCAATTTTGGCTTTTGTTGCCATTGCTTTTGGTGTTTTAGACATGAAGTCCTTGCCCATGCCTATGAATTAATTTTTGTATAAAGTGTAAGGAAGGGATCCAGTTTCAGCTTTCTACATATGGCTAGCCAGTTTTCCCAGCACCATTTATTAAATAAGGAATCCTTTCCCCATTGCTTGTTTTTGTCAGGTTTGTCAAAGATCAGATAGTTGCAGATATGCGGCATTATTTCTGAGGGCTCTGTTCTGTTCCATTGGTCTATATCTCTGTTTTGGTACCAGTACCATGCTGTTTTGGTTACTGTAGCGTTGTAGTATAGTTTGAAGTCAGGTAGCATGATGCCTCCAGCTTTGTTCTCTTGGCTTAGGATTGACTTGGAAATGTGGGCTCTTTTTTGGTTCCATATGAACTTTAGTTTTTTCCAATTCTGTGAAGAAAGTCATTGGTAACTTGATGGGGATGGCATTGAATCTATAAATTACCTTGGGCGGTATGGCCATTTTCACGATATTGATTCTTCCTACCCATGAGCATGGAATGTTCTTCCATTTGTTTGTATCCTCTTTTATTTCATTGAGCAGTGGTTTGTAGTTCTCCTTGAAGAGGTCCTTCACGTCCCTTGTAAGTTGGATTCCTAAGTATTTTATACTCTTTGAAGCAATTGTGAATGGGAGTTCACTCATGATTTGGCTCTCTGTTTGTCTGTTATTGGTGTATAACAATGCTTGTGATTTTTGCACATTGATTTTGTATCCTGAGACTTTGCTAAAGTTGCCTATCAGCCTAAGGAGATTTTAGGCTGAGACGATGGGGTTTTCTAGATATACAATCATGTCATTCTCAAACAGGGACAATTTGACTTCCTCTTTTCCTAATTGAATACCATTTATTTCCTTCTCCTGCCTGATTGCCCTGGCCAGAACTTCCAACACTATGTTGAATAGGAGTGCTGAGAGATGGCATCCCTGTCTTGTGCCAGTTTTCAAAGGGAATGCTTCCAGTTTTTGCCCAGTCAGTATGATATTGGCTGTGGGTTTGTTATGGATAGCTCTTATTATTTTGAGATACGTCCCATCAATACCTAATTTATTGAGAGTTTTTAGTATGAAGGGCTGTTGAATTTTGTCAAAGGCCTTTTCTGCATCTATTGAGATAATCATGTGGTTTTTGTCTTTGGTTATGTTTATATGCTGGATTACGTTTATTGATTTGCATATGTTGAACCAGCCTTGCATCCCAGGGATGAAGCCCACTTGATCATGGTGGATAAGCTTTTTGATGTGCTGCTGGATTTGGTTTCCCAGTATTTTATTGAGGATTTTTGCATCAATGTTCATCAGGGATATTGGTCTAAAATTCTCTTTTTTTGTTGTGTCTCTGCCAGGCTTTGGCATCAGGATGATGCTGGCCTCATAAAATGAGTTAGGGAGGATTCCCTCTTTTCTATTGATTGGCATAGTTTCAGAAGGAATGGTACCAGCTCCTCCTTGTACCTCTGGTAGAATTTGGCTGTGAATCCATCTGGTCCTGGACTTTTTTTGTTGGTAAGCTATTAATTATTGCCTCAATTTCAGAGCCTGTTATTGGTCTATTCAGATATTTAACTTCTTCCTGGTTTAGCCTTGGAAGGGTGTAAATGTCGAGGAATTTATCCATTTCTTCTAGATTTTCTAGTTTGTTTGCATAGAGGTGTTTATAGTATTCTCTGATGGTAGTCTGTATTTCTGCAGGATCGATGGTGATATCCCCTTTATCATTTTTTATTATGTCTGTTTGATTCTTTTCTCTTTTCTTCATTAGTCTTGCTAGTGGTCTATCAATTTTGTTGATCTTTTCAAAAAACCAGCTCCTGGATTCTCTGATGTTTTGAAGGGTTTTTTTGTGTCTCTATTTCCTTCAGTTCTGTTCTGATCTTAGTTATTTCTTGCCTTCTGCTAGCTTTTGAATGTGTTTGCTCTTGCTTCTCTAGTTCTTTTAATTGTGATGTTAGGGTGTCAATTTTAGATCTTTCCTGCTTTCTCTTATTGGCATTTAGTGCTATAACTTTCCCTCTACCCACTGCTTTGAATGTGTCCCAGAGATTCTAGTATGTTGTGTCTTGGTTCTCATTGGTTTCAAAGAACATCTTTATTTCTGCCTTCATTTTGTTATGTACCCAGTAGTCATTCAGGAGCAGGTTGTTCAGTTTCCATGTAGTTGAGCGGTTTTGAGTGAGTTTCTTAATCCTGAGTTCTAGTTTGATTGCACTGTGGTCTGAGAGACAGTTTGTTATAATTTCTGTTCTTTTCATTTGCTGAGGAGTGCTTGACTTCCAACTATGTAGTCAATTTTGGAATAGGTGTGGTGTGGTGCTGAAAAGAATGTATATTCTATTGATTTGTGGTGGAGAGTTCTGTAGATGTCTATTAGGTCCGCTTGGTGCAGGGCTGAGTTCAATTCCTGGATATCCTTGTTAACTTTCTGTCTCGTGGATCTGTCTAATGTTGACAGTGGGGTGTTAAAGTCTCCCATTATTATTGTGTGGGAGTCTAAGTCTCTTTATAGGTCTCTAAGGACTTGCTTTATGAATCTGGGTGCTCCTGTATTAGGTGCATATATATTTAGGATAGTTAGCTCTTCTTGTTGAATTGATCCCTTTACCATTATGTAATGGCCTTCTTTGTCTCTTTTGATCTTTGTTGGTTTAAAGTCTGTTTTATCCGAGACTAGGATTGCAACCCCTGCCTTTTTTTGTTTTCCATTTGCTTGGTAGACTTTCCTCCATCCCTTTATTTTGAGCCTATGTGTGTCTCTGCATGTGAGATGGGTTTCCTGAATACAGCACACTGGTGGGTCTTGACTCTTTATCCAATTTGCCAGTCTGTGTCTTTTAATTGGGGCATTTAGCCCATTTACATTTAAGGATAATATTGTTATGTGTGAATTTGATCCTGTCATTATGATGTCAGCTGGTTATTTTGCTCATTAGTTGATGCAGTTTCTTCCTAGCCTCTATGGTCTTTACAATTTGGCATGTTTTTGCAGTGGTTGGTACCTGTTGTTCCTTTCCATGTTTAGTGCTTCCTTCAGGAGCTCTTTTAGGGCAGGCCTGATGGTGACAAAATCTCTCAGCATTTGCTTGTCTGTAAAGGATTTTATTTCTCCTTCACTTGTGAAGCTTAGTTTGGCTGGATATGAAATTCTGGGTAGAAAATTCTTTTCTTTCAGAATGTTAAATATTGGCCCCCACTCTCTTCTGGCTTGCAGAGTTTCTACCAAAAGATCAGCTGTTAGTCTGATGGGCTTCCCTTTGTGGGTAACCTGACCTTTCTCTCTGGCTGCCCTTAACATTTTTTCCTTCATTTCAACTTTGGTGAATCTGACAATTATATGTCTTGGAGTTGCTCTCCTTGAGGAATATCTTTGTGGCATTCTCTGTATTTCCTGAATTTGAATGTTGGCCTGCCTTGCTAAGTTGTTTCCTGCAGAGTGTTTTCCAAGTTGATTCCATTCTCCCTGTCACTTTCAGGTACATCATCAGACGTAGATTTGGTCTTTTCACATAGTGTCATATTTCTTGGAGGTTTTGTTTGTTTCTTTTTATTCTTTTTTCTCTAAACTTCTCACTTCATTTCATTCATTTGATCTTCCATCACTGATACCCTTTCTTCCAGTTGATCGAATCAGCTACTGAGGCTTGTGCATTTGTAACATAGTTCTTCTGCCATGGTTTTCAGCTCCATCAGGTCCTTTAAGGACTTCTCTTCATTGGTTATTCTAGTTAGCAGTTCGTCTAATTTTTTTTCAAGGTTTTTAACTTCTTTGCCATGGGTTCAAACTTCCTTCTTTAGCTTGGAGTAGGTTGATTGTCTGAAGCCTTCTTTTCTCAACTCATCAAAGTCATTCTCCATCCAGCTTTGTTCTGTTGCAGGTGAGGAGCTGCATTCCTTTGAAGAAGGAGAGGTGCTCTGATTTTTAGAGTTTCTAGTTTCTCTGCTCTGTTTTTTCCCCATCTTTGTGGTTTTATCTACCTTTGGTCTTTGACGATGGTGACGTATAGATGGGGTTTTGGTGTGGATGTCCTTTCTGTTTGTTAGTTTTCCTTCTAACAGTCAGGACCCTCAGGTCTGTTGGAGTTTGCTGGAGATCCACTCCAGACGCTGTTTGCCTGGGTATCAGCAGTGGAGGCTGCAGAACAGCAGATATTGGTGAACAGCAAATGTTGCTGCCTGATTGTTCCTCTGGAAGTTTCGTCTCAGAGGGGTACCTGGCCCTGTGAAGTGTCAGTCTGCCCCTACTGGGGGGTGCCTCCCATTTAGGCTACTCTCGGGTCAGGGACCCACTTGAGGAGTCAGTCTGTCTGTTCTCAGATCTTCAGCTGCATGCTGGGAGAACCACTGCTCTCTTCAAAGCTGTCAGACAAGGACATTTAAGTCTGCAGAGGTTTCTGCTGCCTTTTGTTTGGCTATGCCCTGCCCCCAGAGGTGGAGTCTACAGAGGCAGGCAGGCCTCCTTGAGCTGTGGTGGGCTCACCCAGTTCGAGCTTCCCAGCTGCTTTGTTTACCTACTCAAGCCTCGGCTATGGCGGGCGCCCCTCCCCCAGCCTCGCTGCTGTCTTGCACTTTGATCTCAGACTGCTGTGCTGGCAATGAGTGAGGCTCTGTGGGCATAGGACCATCTAAGCTAGGTGCGGGATATAATCTCCTGGTGTGCCGTTTGCTAAGACCATTGGAAAAGCACAGTATTAGGGTGGGAGTGACCTGATTTTCCAGGTGCGATCTGTCACCCCTTTCTTCAACTTGGAAAGGGAATTCCCTGACCCCTTGCAATTCCTGGGTGAGGCAATGCCTTGCCCTGCTTCAGCTCATGCTTGGTGTGCTGCACCCACTGTCCTGCACCCACTTTTGGACACTCCCCAGTGAGATGAACCCAGTACCTCAGTTGGAAATGCAGAAATCACCCGTCTTCTGCATCGCTCATGCTGGGAGCTGTAGACTGGAGCTGTTCCTATTCGGCCATCTTGGCTCCACCCTCTAAAGTCTGTTTTATCAGAGACTAGGATTGCAACACTGTTGTTTTTTTTTTTTCTTTCCATTTGCTAGGTAAATATTCCTCCATTCCTTTTTTCTTTGAGCCTGTGTGTGTCTTTGCACATGATAAGTCTCCTGAACACAGCACACCAATGGGTCTCGACTCTTTATCCAATTTGCTAGGCTGTGTGTTTTAATTGGGGCATTTAGCCCATTTACATTTAAAGTTGATACTGTTGTGTGCGAATTTGTTCCTGTCATCATGATGCTAACTGGTTATTTTGCCCGTTAGTTGATTCAGTTTCTTCATAGTGTCAATGATCTTTACAATTTGGCATGTTTTTGCAGTGGCTGGTACTGCTTTTTCCTTTCCATATTTAGTGCTTCCTTCAGGAGCTTTTGTAAGGCAGGCCTGGGTGGTGACAAAATCTTTCAGCATTTGCTTGTCTGTAAAGGATTTTATTTCTCCTTCGTTTATGAAGCTTAGTTTGGCTAGATATGAAATTCTGGGTTGAAAATTCTTTTCTTTAAGAATGTTGAATATTGGCCACCCCTCTTTTCTGGCTTGCAGGGTTTCTGCAGAGAGATTTTCTGTTAGTCTGATGGGCTTCCCTTTGTGGGTAACCTGACTTTTCTTTCTGGCTGCCCTTAACATTTTTTCCTTTGTTTCTACCTTGGAGAATCTGAAGATTATGTGTCTTGGGGCTGCTCTTCTTGAGGAGTATGTTAGTGGTGTTCTCCTTATTTCCTGAATTTGAATTTGGCCTGTCTTGCTAGGTTGGGAAAGTTCTCCTGGATGATATCCTGAAGAGTGTATTCCCACTTGGTTCCATTCTCCCCATCACTTTCAGATACACCAATCAAACCTAGGCTTGGTCTTTTTACATATTCCCATATTTCTTGGAGGCTTTGTTTGTTCCTTTTCTTTCTTTTTTCACTAATCTTGTCTTCATGCTTTATTTCATTAAGTTGATCTTTTATCACTGATATCCTTTCTTCTGCTTGATTGATTTGGCTATTTATACTTGTGTATGCTTCATGAAGTTCTCGTGCTGTGTTTTTCAGCTCCATCAGGTCATTTATGTTCTTTAAACTGATTATTCTAGTTAGCTGTTCCTGTAACCTTTTATCAAGTTTCTTAGCTTCCTTGCATTGGGTTAGAACATGCTCCTTTAGCTTGGACGAATTTGTTATTACCCATCTTCTGAAGCCTACTTCTGTCAATTCATCAAACTCATTCTCCATTCAGTTTTTTTCCCTTGCTGGTGAGTTGTGATCCTTTAGAGGAGAAGAGGCATTCTGGTTTTTGGAATTTTTAGCATTTTTGCACTGTTTTTTTCTCATCTTCGTGGATTTATCTACCTTTGATCTTTGATGATGATGACCTTTGGATGGGGTTTTTGCATGGATATCCTTTTTGTTGATGTTGATGTTATTGCTTTCTGTTTGTTAATTTTCCTTCTAACAGTCAGTCCCCTTTTCTGCAGGTCTGCTGGAGTTTGCTGGAAGTCCACTCCAGATCCTATTTTTCTGGGTATCACCAGCAGAGGCTGCAGAACAGCAAAGATTGCTACCTGCTCCTTCCTCTGGAAGCTTCATCCCAGAGGGGCACCTGCCAGATGCCAGACAGAGCTCTCCTGTATGAGGTGTCTGTTGACCCCTGCTGAGAGGTGTCTCCCAGTCAGGAGGCATGGGGGTCAGGACCCACTTGAAGAGGCAGTCTGTCCCTTAGCAAAGCCTAAGTCCTGTCTTGGTAGATCCACTGCTTTCTTTGGAGCCAGCAGACAGGAACATGTAAGTCTGCTGAAGCTACGCTCACAGCAGCCCCTACCCCCATGTGCCCTGTCCTAGGGAGACAGCAGGGAGGCATGGCTGGGGCTGCACACTCCAGCATTCACACTATGCAGCCTCCATATACTGCAGTCTACCTGGATTTGTTGTAACAATTTACAGATGACATAGAAAATTGGAATGTTATGTATCTTTTTGTGGCTATTGGGCCCTTGTCATATATTCATTTCTAACTGTAACTAAATCTCCAATGCAATTTTAGTATTTTTGTTTTATGAGGCAATGGTATTTTAACTCATGTAAGAAAATATAGTGTTATATGTATTTATAATTTCTGGTGTTTTTCATTTCTTGTGCTTTCATCTTGTATCATTTCCCTTTAGTCTGAAAACCTTCCTTTAACAAGTCTGGTTGTTTACATCTGCCAGAAATGACCTCTCTAGCTTTTCTTCGTCTAAAAATGTTATCATTGGTTATCAAATTCTAGGTTGACAGTTTTTTTTTTTTTTTCAGTTCTTTAAATGTCTTTCTGGCTGGGTGCAGTGGCTCACGCCAGTAATCCCAGCACTTTGGGAGGCCAATGTGGGTGGATCACGAGATCAAGAGTTTGAGACCAACCTGGCTAATATGGTGAAATCCCATCTCTACTACAAACAAAAATTAGCTGGGCATGGTGGTGCATGCCTGTAATCCCAGCTACTAGAGAAGCTGAGGCAGGAGACTCACTTGAACCCGAGAGGTGGAGGTTGCAGTCAGCTGCAATCGCACCACTGCACTCCAGCCTGGGCAACAGAGCAAGACTTTGTCTAAATAAAAAAAAAAAAAAAAGCAAAGCAAAGCAAAGCAAAACTTGCTTTATGAATTTGTGTGCTCCCATATTGTGTGCTTGTTAATTTTCTGTGTTGTTCACCTGGAATGACAGGAATGTTTAAGTCTGCTGAAGCTGCACCCACAGCAGCTCCTTCCCCCAGGTGCTGTTTCCCAGGGAGATGGGAGTTTTATCTATAAACCCCTGACTGGGGCTGCTGCCTTTCTTTCAGAGATGCCCTGCCCAGAGGGGAGGAATCTAGAGTCAGTCTGGCTACAGCAGCTTTGCCAAGCTATGGGGGGTTCCACCCAATTTGAATTTCCTGATGGCTTTGTTTACACTGTGAGGGGAAAACCGCCTACTGACTCCTCAGTAATGGTGCATGCCCCTCCCCCAACCAAGCTCCAGTGTCCCAGGTCGGCTTCAGACTGTTGTGCAGTGAGAAATTCAAGCCCATGGATCTTAGCTTGCTGGGTTCCATAGGGGTGGTACCTGCCAAGCCAGACCACTTGGCTCCCTGGCTTCAGCCCCCTTTCCAGGGGAGCAAACAGTTCTTTCTTGCTGGTGTTCCAGGTGCCACTGGGGTACAAAAAAAAAAAAAAACTCCTGCAGCTAGCTCAGACTCTGCCCAAATGGCCACCCAGTTTTGTGCTTGAAGCCCAGGGCCCTGGTGGTGTAGGTGCCCAAGGGAATCTCCTGGTCTGCGTGTTGCAAAAACCATGTGAAAAGCATAGTATCTGGGCCAGATAGCACCATCCCTCACAGCACAGTCCCTCATGGCTTCCCTTGGCTAGGGGAGGGAGTTCCCCTACCTGGGAAAGGCACTTCCTGGGTGAGGCAATGCCCCACCCTGCTTCTGCTCTCCCTCCGTGGGCTGCACCCACTGCCTAACCAGACCCATTGAGATGAGCCAGGTACCTCAGTTGGAAATGCAGAAATCACCCACCTTCTGTGTTGGTCTCACTGGGAGCTGCACACTGGAGATGTTCCTATTCAGCCATCTTGCCAGATCCTCTGTTCTGTGTGTACATATATTCCTAGAGACAAAATGCTCTTTTTTTTTTTTTTGAGACGGAGTTTTGCTCTTGTTGCCCAGGCTGCAGTGCAATGGCATGATATCTGCTCACCACAACCTCTGCTTCCAAGGTTCAAGCAATTCTCGTGCCTCAGCCTCCCAAGTAGCTGAGATTACAGGCATGCGCCACCACACACAGCTAATTTTGCATTTTTAGTAGAGACGAGGTTTCTCCATGTTGGTCAGGCTGGTCTCAAACTCCTGACCTCAGGTGATCAACCTGCCTCAGCCTCCCAAAGTGCTGGGATTACAGGTGTGAGCCACTGCACCGGGCCAACAAAATGCCCTTTCTTCTGTGAGGAAGCTGGGGTGAGCTGCTGATCACTTAGAACCCACGATTAATAGAGCTGAGTTGGGGTGGGGCCAATTTCAATTCCCTTTTGGTTTAAAATGAGATTATTGCCCTTCAATCCCACTCTCAGTTTCCTGTATTGCCACTCCCACTGAGGATCTTCTTTATTTGATTCTTTCAGGATTTGACCTAGAAGGGGTTTGGAGTTCACCTCTATTAGCATTCACTTCACTTCTACATTCACTTCCAGCAGGGCCCTGGCTGTAGAATGATTGGATCTCTTCTAGCTCCATCCCTACTGCCAGTTAGAAAAATTTCTCTGGAGAGGAACTGTTGGCCATGAGATTTATATTTATATTTGGCACTTTTGCAGGTTCTAATCTGTCAGCCAGTCCACATTGCCACTAACAGTTCATTGAATTTCTCCTGTGTTTGGTTTGAAAACTAACAGAATACAGTTTGGGGAAATATCTCTGAGGGTCAGCTTTTTCCCCTTGTAAAGACTAACTCCTTGCTCTGTGGCATGCTTTTTAAAAAGTGCATAATAAATACGAGAGTTGCATTGTTTCTAGTCAATGACCATGAAGTCATGAGCATGAATCCACCCGATTGACTGAGCATCAATCCCACCTGCGTGGTGCTTCATTTATCTCCTGTCGCATACTCATCACTTACAGCCTGTGATATATGAGTTGTTGCCCCAGTTTAACAAATGAGGAGATTGTGACATAGGTGCATAATGCCTTCTTGCAGTGACTATAGAGAGAAAGCACCAGAGAGTAGCAGGCTTCCATGGATTTGAGCACTTGTTGCATGCCAGGTATTTCACATGTGTTATTTCATTCCTAACCACTGTGTAGTCTATATATATATGTGTGTATATGTATATATACTTTAAGTTCTGGGGTACATGTGCAGAACGTGCAGTTTTGTTACATAGGTATACATGTGCTATGGTGGTTTGCTGCACCCATCAATCCGTCACCTACATTAGGTATTTCTCCTAATGTTATCCCTCTCCTAGCCCCCCACCCCCTGACAGGCCCTGGTGTGTGATGTTCCTCTCCTTGTATCCATGTGTTCTCCTTGTTCACCTCCCAATGATGAGTGAGAAAATGTGGTGTTCGATTTTCTGTCCTGTGATAGTTTGCTGAGAATAATGGTTTCCAGCTTCATCCATATCCCTGCAAAGGACATAAACTCATCCTTTTTTATGGCTGGATAGTATTCCATGGTGTATATGTACCACATTTTCTTTATCCAGTCTATCATCGATGGACATTTGGGTTGGTTCCAAATTTGCTATTGTGAATAGTGCCACAATAAACATATATGTGCATGTGTC